>NC_048299.1:18633162-18883999 GCF_013100865.1 Trachemys scripta elegans
CATGTGTCAGTATATAATGCCTGCATCTGTAACTTTCACTCTATGCATCCGAAGAAGTGAGGTTTTTACTCACGAAAGCTTATGCCCAAATAAATCTGTTAGTCTTTAAGGTGCCACCAGACTCCTTGTATCTGCAGATCAGTTGGTCCACAGAAAACGTACAGGACCTTAATTACAGATGATTAAAGGGAAAGGTTATTAATTATTTCATTATTATACATTTTGCAATATTGTGTGCATAGAAGCCCCAGTGAGACACTTACAGACACACAGAGTAAGAGGAAGTCTGTGCCATGAAGAGCCTACAGTCCAAATAGATGAGGGTGAGAGAAATGGAGTCCCCATTTTACAGATGGGTGAGTAACTGAGATACAGGAAGACTAAGGCCCAGAACTCCAAAAGTATTTAGGCTCCTAATGTCTATTGAAATCAGTGGAAATTAGGAGCCTAAATACCATTGAGAATCTGGGACTAAGTGACTTAAAATCATAGAATTATAGAAATGTAGGGCTGGAAGAGACCTTGGGGCATCATCTAGTTCAGCACCCTGTGCTGAGGCAGAACCGAGTAAACCTAGACCATCCCTGACTAGTGTTTGTCCAGCCTGTTCTTAAAAACTTCCAAGGATGGGGATTCCATAGCCTCCCTCAGAAGCCTATTCCAGAATGTAACTACCCTTATAGTTTTTCCTAATGTCTAACCTAAATCTCCCTTCTTGCAGCTTAAGCCAATTTGTTCTTGTCCTACTTCTCTCGTCATAACAACCCTTAACATATTTGAAGACTGTTTGTAGGTCCCCCCTTAGTCTTCTTTTCTCAAGATTCAACATGGCTGTTTTTTAAAAAACGTTTCCTCATGTTTTCTAAACCTTTTATCATTTTTGTTGCTCTCCTCTGGAGTCTCTCCAGTTTATTAACATCTTTCCTAAAGTGTCCCCCAGAATTGGAACTAGTACTCCAGCTGAGACCCCACCAGTGATGAGTTGAGCAGGACAATTACCTCCCACATCTTACATACAACACCCCTGTTAGTACACCCCGAAATGATATTAGCCTTTTTCGCAACTGCATCACATTGTTGACGCACATTCAATTTGTGATCCACTGTAACTAGGGCCCTACCAAATTCATGGCCATGACAAACGCGTCACAGACCATGAAATTTGGTCTCCCCTGTGAAATCTGGTCTTTTGTGTACTTTTCCTTATACAATACAGATTTCACGGGGGAGACCAGCATTTCTCAAGCTGGGGGTCCCAACCGAAAAGGGGATCACAAGATTATTGTAGGGGGTCCATAGTATTGCTATCCTTACTTTTGTGCTGCCTTCAGAGCTATGTGGCCAGAGAGCAGCAGCTGCTGGTTAGGTGCCCAGCTCCGAAGGCAGCTCTCCGCCAGCAGCATCACAGAAGTAAGGGTGGCAGTACCATACCCTGCCACCCTTACTTATGGCTATTGCCTTCAGAGCTGGGCAGCCGGACAGTGGCGGCTGCTGGCAGTGGGCCCAGCTGTGAAGGCAGCAGCACAGAAGGGTGGCAATACCATACCGTGCTATTCTTACCTCAGCAAGCTGGGCTCCCAGCCAGCAGCTGCCACTCTCCAGCTGCCCAGCTCTGAAGGCAGAGCTGCTGCCAACAGCAGCAGAGAAGTAAGGGTGGCAATACCGTGACCCCCCCTACAATAACCTTGAGACCCCTTCCACACTCTCCTTTTGAGTCAGCACCCTACGCTACAACACCATGAAATTTCAGATTTAAATATCAGAAATCATGAAATTTATGATTTTAAAATCCTATGATTGTGAAATTGACCAAAATGGACAGAGAATTCAGTAGGGCCCTAACTATAACCCTCGGGTCCTTTTCAGCAGTAATACTGCCTAGCCAGTTATGCCCCATTTTATAGCTGATTTTTTCTTTCTGAAGTGTAATACTTTGCGCTTGCCTTTATTGAATTTCATCCTATTGATTTCACATCAATTCTCCAATTTGTCAAAGTTGTTTTGAATTCTAATCCTGTCCTCCAAAGTGCAACCTCTCACCGTTTTCTGTCATCTCCACTCCATTATCCAAGTCATTCTTGAAAATATTGGCTGGTATCAGACCCACCACAGACCCCTGTGGGACCCACTAGGTATGTCCTTTCAGTTTGACAGTGAACCATTGATAACTACTCTTTGAATATGGTCTTTCAACCAGTTGTGTCACCTGATAGTCATTTCATCTTGACCACATTTCCTAGTTTGCATATGAGAATGTCATAAATAAATTTGTTAGTCTCTAAGGTGCCACAAGTACTCCTGTTCTTCTTCATGTGGGACTGTTTCAAAAGTCTTACTAAAATAAAGATAGATCACATCTACAGATTTCCCCACACCCAACAGGCCAGTAACCCTGCCAAAGAAGGAAATTAGGTTGGTTTAGCATGATTTCTTCTTGACAAATCCATGCTGGCTATTCCTTATAACCTTGCTATCCTCTAGGTGCTTACAGTTTGATTGTTTAATAATTTGTTCCAGTATCTTTCCAGGTATCGAAATTAGGCTAACAGGTCTATTATCCCCTGGGTCCTCTTTGTTCTCCCTTTTTAAAAATAGGTACTATGTTTGCTCTTCTCCAGTTCTCTGGGACTGCACCCATCTTCCATGAGTTTTAAAAGTTCATTGCGAATGATTCCAAGCTTGCTTTAGCTAGTTCCTTAAGTAACCTAGGATGAATCTCATCAGCCCCTGCTGACTTGAACACACCTATCTAAATTTCCTTATTTTGGCTTGTGTTCCTTTCCTCTTTATGTTAATATTTATTGTGTTGAGTATCTGGTCACCATTAACCTTTTAGTGAAGACTGAAGTAAGATAGGCATTAAACACCTAAGGCTTCCTCATGTCATCAGTTATTAGCTCTCCTTACCTATTAAGCAGAGGACCTACACTTTCCTTCATCTTTCTCTTGCTTCTAATGTATTTAAAGAACCTCATTTTGTTGCCTTTTATGTCCCTTGCTAGGTGTAATTCATGTTGTGCCTTAGGCTATATCTACACTTAAACTGCTATGGCAGCAGCTCTGCAGCTGCACCACTGTAGCACTTCAGTGTAGATACTCCCTACAGTGACAAGAGAAGGATTTTTCCATTGACTAGCACTGTCTACAGTGGGTGTGGATTTTTCACACCCCTGATAGAAGTAGCTGTGTGATGCAAGTTACCATTATAGACCAGCCTTTAGCCTGTCTGATTTTGTCCCTACATACTTGGTCCGTTCTTTTGTACTCCTCCTTAGCAGTTTGGCCATGTTTCCATTTTTTGTGGATTCCTTTCTGATTTTCAAGTCATTAAAGAGCTCCTGATGGAGCCATATTGTCCTCTTACTATTCTTCCCATCTTTCCTTCCCTTCAGAACAGTTTGCAGTTGTAAGTTTAATATTGTCTCCTTGAGAAACTGTCAGCTCTCCTGAACTCCTTTATCGCTTAGAGTTTCTTCCCACGGGACCTTACCTGCTAGTTCTCGGAGACTGTTAAAAATCTACTTTTTTGAAGTCCATTTTCCTTATTCTGCTGCTCTCACTCCTTCCTTCCCTTAGAATAATGAAATCTATCATTGCATGATCACTTTCCACATTTAGATTCACAACCAATTCTTCCCTGTTGATCAGCATCAAGCCTAAAATGGCTGCCTTCCAGGTTACTTCCTCCACTTACAGAAACAAAAAGTTGTCCCCAATACATTCTAAGAACTTATTAGAAATTTAGTGCTTTGCCCTATTACTTTTCCAACAGATGTCTGGGTTATTAAAATGCCCCATTACTACCAACTCTTGTGTTTGAGATATTTCTATTACCTGTTCCAGAAATGCCTCATCCATTTCCTCTTCCTGATTCGGAAATCTTTAGTAGACCCCTACCATTACATCACCCCATCTTCACCCAGAGGCTTTCAACTGGTCTGCCTCCTGTCTCCTTCTGGACCTTAGAACCAGTGTACATATTCTTTATGTACAATGCAACATCTCCTCTGTTTTTGCCCTGCTTGTCCTTCTAGAACAAGCTATATCCCTCTATACCAATATTCCAGTCATGAAATTTATCCCACCAACTCTCTGTAATGCCAATTAAGTCATAATTTAGCTTATGTACTAATACTTCCAGTTCTACCCATTTATTCCCCATACTTGCCCAGGAACACACCAAAAGACCATGGCAAAGCTGGTAACTGAGCCCAGATCTCCTGAGCTCCAGCCCAATGCCTTAAATGCAAGACCTCTCTTCTCCCAGGAAATAATTCTGAACTATTTTGTTATAAATTGCAGTTATAATAGAACCTTGATTATCTAAATATAATAATTGAAAGTCAAAGGGAATTAGATACTTAATTCCACAAAGTACTTTTGAAAATTGCACTCTAAATGCCTTCAGGCAATCTGAGGGTTCAGATAAATGGGGGGGAAACAGTTATGTGCATGAAATCAAGTGCATAAAATCTTTAGTTTCTGGACAAATTGTTTTCAGTGTTTTTATTGAAAAGTAGACATTTTAATGAAAAATTTGTTTAATCGAAACCCCAATTTTCCATCAATAAGCAAACACTTCCAATGGAAAATTTTCAACCAGCATTGACTGATATCAGAGCTCAGCACATAGCAATGGATGGTCTGAACTCTGCGTGCAGTACAAACATCAAGCAGAAAAGACTTCAGCAGACAAATATTTATGTGTGTATTTTGACACCACCACATAAATAGCTATGCAGTGAAGTTTAAATTCCTGAAGTCGTCCATGCATAAAAGCTTTAACACTTTTTAAAAAAAGGAAATGGAAGGATGTGATCCTGTTTTCACCAAGAATGGGGAGGGAAAGTCCAAATAAGGGAGATTTGGCAAATGAAGGTGCTATTGCATTTGCTACAGTTAACCTTGGAACTTAAATAGATTTCCTCTACTCCCCAAACAAGTCACTACATTGAAGTGATGGTTGCAAGCCCATATTGGTGGTTTGAAAGCATACTACCTGTCAAGAACACTAAAATAAAAACAACTTCAAGTATTAGATATGCAGAGTTAAGGCAATATTTTTCAAACAGGCACTTCCCTGCCTTCTGCATGCAATAAACAACCCGTGGTTTGACAGCAAGGAGTTCTTCTGCTGAAAAACCATAAGGGAAAAATCACAGGACCTCCAAAAGGTCTGCAGAGAAGAAGACTGGGTGAGAATTGGGAGTGGGGGACGAGAATGGGTGCATTTTCCCAGTCCAGTCTTGTGGACCTCCTCAGGCCTCCAGGAGGAGAAAACCACAAGCTCAGAGGCCCAGTGACAAGTCTATTGATAGAAAAAATTTCTCACCCTTCAACACACCTCTCCTATTATTGGGTTTCACCATTAGCTCTGTCTCTGCCAGGAAAAAGGCTGGAGACTTTTCTTTAATTTAAATGAAACCTGAGATCTCCAGCAAGCATTTGGCATTCTATATTAAACTCACCAGAACTAATGATCCCAAGTGATGTTACTAAAGAAAATACTTTTAAACTTGTATATTACACAACTAAATGTTGGTTCTGTGCACTAGATCTCAGCTAGATCTTATATCAAGATTCTACCTTGGACCCTGATCTAATTTACCAATGTTAAGATCAGTTTGATTTGGGGGGGGAGGTGGATTAGGGGAGGGGGTACAAAAATGGGCTTGTAGTGTCCGTTCATTTATATCTTTAACTATGGAGTGACTTCCACAGTACCCATATAAATAAGAGAACACACCAGCTGTAGGTCAACACAAAGTTATCCTTAATGGAGTTGTTATTTCTACAGAGACAGACTTAAGATGGCTGCTGCTACCCATAATTTCAAGGTAGACATGTCGGATGAGAATTTCCAAAGTGTTAATTGGCCTAACTCTGCTCCCATTCAAGTCAATTGAAATGTCACCACTGACTTCCAGGGCAGCAAAAATAGGTCAATGCTTTTGAAAATTCCACCCTTAAAGTTGACTATTCAGCCAATGCAAAGAGAGATGAAATACTTCTACATACCCGCTACTTTTTGGTCTAAATTTTAGTTTATTAAATTCCATCAGCATTTCCAATGCTATAAATAAGAAGTCATGATCTCTGATCCAAGCAGTTTACAATCTAATTGAAACAGAAAATAGTTCAAGCACATATATCGCACTTAAAGACAGTTTAATGTGAAGTTATGCAGATGTCTTTAGAGAGATCTAAATTGGAAGGCTTTGCAGAGGAAGTATTTTATTGAGTGAAGAAGAGGATGGGAAGCCTGACTCTTCATTCTGTTAGCAACCTTAAGAATCCTAAACTGCTATTTAAATGCTTTTTAGTTCACCATTCAGTTAGAAACCTATTTCTGGTAAAATGCCTAAACAAAGTTTTCATCCAAATATTACGTGAGGTTACGTTTAGCTTCTGAGAGTGGTGGCACATTGGAAAAAAAATCAACACCTGACATTTCAATCTACCTTTCTTTTCATGTAATTTACTCAGTAAATAAATAGATGATTACCACAATAGGTATTCCTGGCTTTGAGAAGATGGGCTGTCTACTGGGGGCAACATATTTAAAGAATTGCACAGGTTTTAAAAAGCCTCTTGCAAATATTTATGACATTCAAACAAACAACTGGATTTTTTTTTTAAGCAGAGAATAACATTCTTTACTCCATAGCATTTTCCCTTAAATCTTGGCTGTCAACACTGGCTAATATCCCCACCTATCAGATGTCATGGATGTCCCAGAGTTCCCATCACCCTTGAGCCATTTAAAATGCTTTGCTTTCTTTTTAATTGGAATAAGCTCAGATTAGCTCCCTTCAAACTTAGAGTGTTGTTTTTATAACGTTAACTGTCTGAGACAGAGCATGACAAACAATTCAAACCTTTCAATTGTTTCAGCATATTTTAAGAGTTGTCACAGTTCTATAAATTGCTAGAAAGATATTAACACTGGGCCTCATTCGCCACTCCAGTTTGATTTCAATGGAGATATAGCAGCGTAAAACTGGAGTAATGTGTTTGTGTATGCATGCACAATACACGTGGGACTGGTAGAACCCCCACTTTTCAATGTTTTTTTTAATTGCAGTTCATACATGCTTAGCAGAGACCTCTCAGATTTTAGCAGCTAAGGTTCCCAAATATTCCATCCATGCTGGACATGCTCCAGCACAGGAATGAATAGGACTTTCTCTGCCATTACAGATCTGAGCTGCTGCAGACCATAGCAGGTCCAGGTCTGGGCACCTGAACTGAAAGCAGAGAAAATGTCTCTCCTCTGTCAGTGACTCACCTATAAGGTTGACAGTTTGGGTTGTATTTGTATTTGGATGTATTCCTGGAGATTTCATCATATGACAATCTTTAATTAAAGATTAATCTTTAATTCCTGGAGACTCCAGACCAATCCTAGAGGATTGGTAACCATACCCACCTACTGGGCCCAAGCAACACTGAGGAGGAAGCTGCCTAATTCAAATACTGAGGGGACAAGAACCAGACTTGTTGGGGAGCCAGGGGGAATAGAGTAGGACAAGTATTCGGGGCTGGGGGGAGGGAGAGATTGGAGACAGAGTGGGAAAAAGGGAAACTGGGACTCAGAGTTGAGGAGGATACTAGACCTGGCTGGACAAGGGGAGCTGGGACTAGTTGGGCAAGAAGCCTAGGACTGGGAGGTGGAGAGGGAAATGGGGGGAAAGGGAGAGACTGCAATTGTATGAGGAGCCTGGGAAGGGAGATTGGGACTGGGAGCCAGTGGAGACAGGGAATTTGGGTAGGATGGGGGAGGCAACTGGAGGCGGTGCGGGGGAGGAGAGAGACTGATGGGATGAAGAGCAGGGAGTGTCAGGAAATTGTACCAGCTAGACAAGGAGACTGGAAGAAGAGGAGACTGGTATGGAAGGGCTGGAGGTGTGAGACTAGGACTTGCTGGGCAAGGAGACTGGGACTGGCATGAGAAGCCTGAGGGGTAGATACTGGGACTGGCTAGGTGAGGAGCATGGAAGTGCAATGAGGAGCTGGAGGGGAAGCAAGAGACAGGACTTGGTCAAGAAGAGTTTGGACAGGAGAGAGAATAAGGGGTCACAGTTGGGGCAAATGAGCAAAAGAATCTGTGAGCACTACACTACATGCCCTTCAGACCCTGGAATGGAACCCACCATTCCCCTTCTGCCAGCAAATACCTGAGAAACCCACTGGCAAAGTGTCTCATCCCCCGTTGGCCTAATTACTCCACCTCGGCAAGAAGCAGAAGCTATGTTGGCAGGAGAGTGTCTCCCGCTGACATAGTGCCAGTGCGGACCGTGCAAAACTTGTGTCGCTCCAGGGGGAAGGGGCGGGGAGATGGACACTTTTTCACATCCCTGAGTGATGCAAGTTAGATCGACTTCAATGGTAGTGTAGACCTGTCCTGAGTGTTTGACTTTGCAACCTTAATAATGTTCTTTTAAGATAGATGATATTTTCTGTCTGTCTATCTCTCTCTCCCAATATTATAAGTATTATTCAAGATAACACTGTCATGCAACATTTAAAAGTCACTACAATTTATCATTAGGATGCTCTGCGTGCCTTATGTGACAAGAGATGGAAGTTCATTGAATTCAGCACTCAACTAGCGATTAAAGTTAAAAGATTTCCTTCAAGTTATTCTTACTAATAGTGGAGCTTAAATGCCGTGGCTTGCCTGATCATATATGGAATACTTTTGAAATAGGATTTAAGTTAAAAAGAAATTGTCTTGATTATAAGTTGACACCATCTGTACTTATGAAGAATATGTACAACTACAAAAAGAAAGTTTTAATTTGATTAAGAAAATCACTACCTATAATAATTACAGAAAATACACCTTCACAATTCAAATCTGGGTTTAAAAAAGCTAAATAGATTAACAGTTTTATTCCTTTTCCTGTTTTCTATTTTTGCAACAAATATCCATGATCATATTATGTTCCTTGAAGCTATTTTTGCCATCCTGCTTGTTAGTACATGACTTTAACTGTAATTCCCATTTAAATGAGTATTTTTTCAAGATTTTTGTCACATCATTAATATCTTCATTCAAAGATCATACGTCTTTACTTCAAATAAAGCATTCAACCATACAGTCAACATCTTGTTGACCTCACTTACAAACAACCTTTGACAGTTAGTGGAAGCTTGAGTAATTGCATACCACCTGCCCTCCCCTTCAAGAATACTTAGTTATATTTCACATGTGCTATCAATTATCACTCCTTTGCTACATCAGGAACATTAATGTCTAACTCCACAAGTATTGCCTTTCACAAACATGTTAATCATACCCCTGAATTACTCAAATTTTATTATTTTTTAAAATGTTTCAAATCCTTTTTGTGGGGAAACGTAAGTTGGTCCTGCTTAAAACAAGTGCCGTTTTTAAGGTGACATACTTAAAACAACCTTGAGTCTGCAGATGGTTTAGAATCTACAATAATAGCAAAACTCCAATAGTAGTAAGTATATACATTATATTCACTGGAACCTAAATTTTCAAAAGTGACTTCTAATTTTGGGTGCCCAACTTGATAAACCTGAAAGAGGCCTAATTTCCAGTGAGCGGGTATATTCAACTTTCTGAAAATCAGGCCCTTTGATGGTGACCCTCGTTAAGTACCCAAAATTCAAGCACATAAAATCACTAGTTACTTTTGAAAATGTAGGCCTAGACTCCTAAAACCAAATTATGCTTTCAGGTAAACAAATACAACTGTATTGAAGTCAATGTTGTTTCATGTCTGAGAATGACAGCAGAATTTGGCTCAAAAAATATAAGAAACCAGTTAGGAAAAACCTACACTGAGCATGACCGCCCATGTCCCGGTCACTGATAGCAACAGCCCCATTTTTAAAACAGGACCACTGATATGCAGAGGTTACGAATTAGATTGTTCCTTTAGGCACCGTCTTTACCAAGGGGCGGTGTGTAAACTCCGCCATAGGAGCAGCCCTGGGACATGGCATTACTGGGAGACAATCCTCTGAATCACAATTCTTTCCCCGCTCCTCGTTCCCCCAGGGGGTTAGTAGTTTGCCGCTGGCCTCTATCAGCAGCAAATTACAACATCTCTATGCCAGCTCATACACCGAACATTGATTAGTGCGACTGGAGTCAAGGGACTATGGCCTTTTCCTGCCCCTCCCCATGCACCTGCTCCAGGGAGAAAATAAGTGGCATGCAGCAACCACTTACTCCAGTGTGTCTGGATCCAAAGTCTGGGTAGCCCATGTGAGTATGTGAAAGAGGTTCTGACACTCATGGGTGGATGTGTAGGCCAAATCACAATCTAGCCCATAAACTTGTCCAGGACCACAGAGGGGATCATGTCAGAGCTCATCAGCTCATGCTTCCTTTTGCTGTCTTCACACCAGGCCTCCTTCTCTAATATGCTACATATTACAGTTTTTAAGTGTGTAGCACAGGGGTCGGCAACCTTTCAGAAGTGGTGTGCCAAGTCTTCATTTATTAAACCTTTAATTTAAGGTTTCGCATGCCGGTGATACATTTTAACGTTTTTTTAGAAGGTCTCTCTATAAGTCTATATATAATATAACTAAACTATAGTTGTATGTAAAGTAAACAAGGTTTTCAAAATGTTTAAGAAGCTTCATTTAAAATTAAATTAAAATGCTGATCTTAAGCCACCAGCCTGCTCAGCCTGCTGCCAGCCTGGGGTTCCATTCACCTAGGCCGGCAGTGGGCTGAGCAGGGCCTGTGGCCAGAACCCCAGCTGGCAAGGGGCCGGCAGCCAGAACCCCAGGTTGGCAGCGGGCTGAGTGGGGCCGGTGGCTGGGACCCCAGCTGGCAAGGGGCCGGCAGCCAGAACCCGGGCTGGCAGCCAGAACCCCAGACCAGCAGTGGGCTGAGCAGGGCCGGGACCCCAGACCGGCGGCGGGCTGAGTGGGGCCGGCACCCCAGACCAACAGCGGGCCGAGTGGCTCAGCCCGCTGCCGGTCTGGGGTTCTGGCTGCCGGCCCCTTGCCAGCTGGGGTCCCAGCCGCCAGCCCCGCTCAGCCCGCTGCCAACTTGGTGCTCAGGGTGGGGGGTGGGGATGTGGGAGTTGCAAGAATCAAGGCATGGGGTGGGGAGGGTAGGTATGTGTGGGGAGTGCAGGAGTCAGGGCAGGAGGTGTGGGGGGGCTGGGTATGTGTGGAGGGTGCAGGAGACAGGGATGGGGTCATGGGGGGATGCAGGGAGCTGGGGTGCAAGGGGGGTGCAGGGGTCAGGGCAGAGGGCTGGGGGCATGTGAGGGGGTGCAGGAGTCAGGGCAGGGAGGTGGGAGCTGGGTATGTGTGAAGGGTGCAGGAATCAGGGCTGGGGTCATGGGGGGAGGTGCAGGGGGCTGGGGTGTGAGGGGGTGCAGGGGGCAGGGCAGAGGGGTGGGGGGGGGGGGGCTGGGATCAGGGGGGTGTTCCCAACCTCCTGCCCCCTGAGCGGCTCACGGAAAGGGGCTGGAGGGATATACCCCGCTTCTACCCCCCTTCCCCCTGCCTCTTCTCTGACTCCTTACCGGTCTGAGCAGCGAGGGCACTGGGGCTGCTCTTCTCCCCTCCCTCGCGAGGGCCGTCAGTGGGAGGGAGAGGAGGCGGGGCGCCACGCAGCACGCTGGGGGAAGAGGCGGGGGAGGGGGAAGCTTGGCTGCCGGTGGAGCCTGCTGTACAGCAGCAGCCGGCAGGAGCAAGCTTGCTTCTGCCCCCTACCCCCGCCAGAGAGAGCGGTAGGCGGGGGCGGAGAAGAGCGGGCTGGGTCGGGCAGGATTTTTAATGGCACGCCGCTGCCTGCCGGGGTCTGGCTCAGCCCGCTGCCGGGGTTTGGCAGGGGACTGAGCGGGACCCCGGCAAGCAGCAACGTGCCATTAAAAATCAGGTCGCGTGCTGTCTTTGGCACGCGTGCCATAGGTTGCCGACCCCTGGTGTAGTAACACAAGGGGCTTGTCTACTTGGAGACATCAAGGAATATTAATCCAAATTAACTAAAGGTGTGAATTTGAAGTGGATTGGGTAAACCACATTAATTCTGAACTGCAGTTTTCACAAAGGGATTTAAAGTAGCCTTAATTCACTTCTAACAGGCATTAAACTAAACCGAATGAAAGCCGCTTTAATTTGGAATGAGGATGTTCACATAGGGGTTTAATGTGGTTTATGTAATCCACTTCAAATTCATACCTTTAGTTAATTCAGATTAATTTTCCTGGATGTCTCCATGTAGACAAGTCCATGGTTTTGGGGAATGTATCAAAAGGCAGCTACTCCAGACTCAAGAAATAGCAACATTCAGAAGCTCCATCGTCACACAAACGGAGTTGAGTTTCTCCCACGCACAGTCAAGGATGTTCTGCCACATGCACTCATGCCTGAATTCTGCTAAGAACAAAGCAGTTTGTTAATTCTCACCCAAAGGTCACTTCCCATTGATGTGATTCAAAGTGGTCCTAACTTCTACTAGCATCAGAGAGCCCAAAAACAACATTAGTCAGAGAATTTAGAAGTTGTTCCCAAAAAGGAAGTAAAAAAAAAAAAGCATTACCACAAATCCAGATGCCCATTCCTCCCCAGGTGTTCTGCTGGCTGTTGTACTTTCAGACAGGATATGTTTCTTTACTCTCAGTGCCATTATGGAAGCCAGGGGGTAAACTAATATAGTAGTATCCTCCCAGGAAAGTGCCACCCAAATTTTGCAACACTGAGGGCCACATGGGCAAGTTGCCAGAGACATACACGGGCAAATCCAGTTTTCCATCCCCAGTGTCTTAGATAGGCACTGGGGAGATCCACAGAGAAGAGAGGGAAAGAATCCCCTTCCCCACTCCGCCCCCAAGACTGGACTGGCAAAGTGTTGCTCCTTGTAGACTGCTCCTGCTCAGTGACTGGAATAGCCTCTATTTGCAGCACGTCCCCTCTGCCGGGAGAAGGATTCAAAGACCCATGTAGAAGCAGACCCCTCAGCCCCATCCATGCCCCACCGATAGTCCTAACTCTCTGTCATTTAGGGAGCCTCTACCCTTGCAGAGCTGAGTCTTCCCAGCTGTGTAAGAGTTGCTCATTCCTTCAGCGCTCATCAAATCCTGTCTCCTTCCCCACCACCACCACCACCACCACCCCCCACACACACCCTTCCCAACTTCTCTTGCCCTACAGAACTACACTGGTTCTACTGCTTGAGTACTACCCTTTGCACCCATCAAGCTATGCCAAGAATTGTCTCTTAATTTGCATGTAAATGTAGATAACATTTAAATTGGGGCTGTTGATTAATCGCAGTTAAATCATGCAACTAACTCAAAAAAATTAATCACAATTAAAAAATGTATCATGATTAATCAGTTTTAATTGCACTATTAAACAGAATACCAATTGAAATCTATTAAATAGTTTTGGATGTTTTTCAACATTTTCAAATATATTGATTTTAATTACAACACAGAATACAAAGTGTATAGTGCTCACTTTATATTATTTTTATTACAAATATTTGCATTGTAAAAATGGCAAACAAAAGAAATACTGTTTAATTCATCTCATACAAGTACTGTAGTGAAATTTCTTTATCATGAAAGTGCAACTTACAAATGTAGATTGTGTTACATAACTGCACTCAAAAACCTAAAATTTTGCACTGTTTTAGGCTACAAGTCCACTCAGTCGTACTTCTTGCTCAGACAAACAAGTTTGTTCACATTTATGGGAGATAATAATGCCTACTTCTTATTTACAGTCACCAGAAAATGAGAACAGGTGTTCACATAGGACTTTTGTAGCCAGGATTGCAAGGTATTTGCATGCCAGATATGCTAAACATTCATATGCCCCTTCATGCTTCGGCCACCATTCCAGAGGACATGCTTCCATGCCGATGGTGCTCGTTAAAAAAATAATGTGTTAATTAAATTTGTGACTGAACTCCCTGGGGGAGAATTGTATGTCTCCAGCTCTGTTTTACCCCTTCTGCCATATTTCATGTTATATCAGTCTCGGATGATGACTCAGCACGTTTGTTTTAAGAACACTTTCACTGCAGATTTGACAAAATGCAAAGAAAGTACCAATGTGAGATTTCTATAGATAGCTTCAGCACTCGACACAAGGTTTAAGAATCTGAAATGCCGTCCAAAATCTGAGAGGGACAAGGTGTGGAGCACGCTTCCAGAAGTCTTAAAAGAGCAACACTCCGATGTGGAAACTACAGAACCCGAACCACCAAAAAAGAAAATCAACCTTCTGCTGGTGGCATCTGACTCAGATGACGAAAATGAACGTGCGTTGGTCTGCACTGCTTTGGATTGCTATTGAGCAGAACCCATCATCAGCATGGACGCATGTCCTCTGGAATGGTGGCTGAAGCATGATGGGACATATGAATCTTTAGCGCATCTGGCATATAAATATCTTGCAATGCCGGCTACAACAGTGCCACACAAATGCTTGTTCTCACTTTCAGGTGACATTGTGAACAAGAAGAGGGCAGCATTATCTCCTGCAAATACAAACAAACTTATTTCAGAGTAGCAGCCATGTTAGTCTGTATCCGCAAAAAGAAGAACAGGAGTACTTGTGGCACCTTAGAGACTAACAAATTTGTTAGTCTCTAAGGTGCCACAAACAAACTTATTTGTCCGAGCGATTGTCTGAACAACAAATCAGGACTGAGTGGACTTGTAGGCTCTAAAGTTTTACATTGTTTTATTTTTGAATGCAGTTATTTTTTGTCCATAATTCTACATTTGTAAGTTCAACTTTCATGATAAAGAGATTGTAGTACAGTACTTTTATTAGGTGAATTGAAAAATACTATTTCTTTTGTGCAAATATTTGTAATCAGAAATAAATACTGTACACTTTGTATTCTGTGTTGTAACTGAAATACATATACTTGAAAATGTAAAAACATCCAAAATATTTATTCTATTATTGTTTAACAGTGCAATTAATCACACGATTAATTTTTTTTAATGGCTTGACAGCCCTAATTTAAATGTATGCATGAAGTCATAATATTTGTTTGTACTTGTGTGTTTCCCTGGCAGACGAATAGAAATTGCTTGTTGTCCAGCCATAAAAATCTCCAAGATGATCAGCTTCGTCCTCACACTGCAGTCACAGGAAATGGAAGACTAGGATCCTGTGGGCAATATTTGATCCATTGGGATGCACTCTATGTACCATTATCTTTAGCATCATATGCCCTGGAAAGCACCACCAACAGTACTGTAAAACACCCAGATCCCTGCATTAGGAAGAACCTTATATTGACTGTTCTAGACTTTTATGTATATTCTCTGTGATCTCTACTAATGTGTCATGGTTTGTAAAATATGCATGCACAGAAGGATTACAATAAATAAACTGCATTTCCCCTACTATTCCTCTGCTCCAGCGCTACAAAGAGTGATATTTAAAGCCAGGGGTCTTTCAGATCATTTCAGAATTGCAGCATCAAAAATACTCTGTGGAAACGATAGAACCTAATCGCAAACTAAATGTTCATAGGGAGGAAAAAATGTAAAACACAAGTTTTAATTTAATCACAGAGTTCACTTTGCCTATTTAAAGTGGCAGGGCATTATTATTCTGCATTAGCAATGATGATAAATAATGTTTTATGGTAGGACTAGGACGGTTACGGTGTGAATACAAATGTTTTTTCCTAGAGCATTCCATTTCTTCCTTCGATTTTCTATGTAAACTGTAAATGTTTTTTCCTGCTTTGGAGGCAACATGTCCTGGCATTGGGACTGAGAATCAGGAAAGCTGGGTTCTTCTCCCACTCCTGCCTACTGCCTTGCTGTGTGACTTCAGGCAAATAACTGAACGTTTCCGGTGCCTCGGTTTACCCACATGAAATATAATATAATGATCTCTTCTGTTTCCACCGCTGTAAAAGTGCTTTGAGGCAGATTTATATAATACTCCAAACTTATATCTATCATGTCTTCATAACAATCAGTTTTAATAAAGAAAAACCAAGTTACATTGCCATTTATTTAGAACATCATATTTGTCAGTTTCACATACCAGATTTTTGAGTCAGCCTTCCTGGTGGGCTCTTGCTGACATACATCTATGTGAAAACAGAGAGGGAAAAGAAGAATCCTGTAGAATATTGTATAAAATAGTTTTACTTTCTTTCCCAAATCCAATTTCTTGAACTGATTCCTGTGGGTATAGAGTACAACAATTACAAATTTAACGTGCTCATTTATATAAAGTATTAAGCAAATTACATTCTGTTATAACTGGACCTGCAATGTAGCGCCATCTGGTGCATGAACAAAGAATATGATGTAACACAGAAAGATGTTTAAGGTTTCAAAATCATATTGTCACAATGAAAAACTGCAACATAGCAGTAGCAATAATAATCCTTGGCATTTATCTTATATGTGCTTTAGAAACACTAAGACCTGACCTACACTTAGAATTTAGATCAACATAACTATGGTACTCAGGGGTGTGAAAAATCCATGCCTCGGAGCCCCATAACTATGCCAATCTAAACCCCCAGTGTAGATGCAGCTAGGCTGACAAAAAAAATGCTTGCATTGACCTAGCTACTGTTGCTTGGGGAAGTGGTTTTCCTATAGTGATGGAAAAACTCCTTCTGTGGCTATGACTCTGTAGCTCCCATAGTGTAGACAAGCCCTAAGTAATTAATCCTTAAACCATGTCAGGTAGATAAGTATGATTTCCTCATTTTGAAGACAAATATACAGGGGCAAAAAGGTTATCTGAGTTGCCTAGGGCTATAGACGCAATCAGTGTTAGAGCTGGGATTAAGCATTCCTGACTCCCCACTTGGTTCATATTCAACCTAACTAGAGAAAAAGGTGTGGTACATATTTAGACAGAAGTGATTGCCCAGTAGTTCCAGGGCTAGCCTGTGACTTGGGAGCTTCAGTTCTCCCTGTCTCATAACATACAAAAAATAGGACATTCAATTAAATTAAAAAGTGAGTAATTCAAAACTGACAAAAGGAAACACTTTTTTCCACATACTATGTAATTAGACGGTGGAACTCATTGCCACAGGAAATTGTTGAGGCTAAGACACCAAGTGTTGTAAGATATAGCAACTTTCCTTTCCTTCCCCTTATTATATAAGTTACACTAGCTTAAAGTCACTAATTCCTGCTTCCCAAGGTTTAAGTTACATCAATGTTTATTTTGTCACAGAAATTGGCCTATAGTTTAACCAGCATTATTTTAAACCCCCAGATAATATTAGGGGCAGGGGTGAACTCCTGGGTCAACAGAAGTGAATGGCAAAACCCCCATTGACTTCAGTGGAGCCACAATTTCATCCAACATTTTCAGCTGCTGTAAATTGGTGCAACTTCACTCAAGTCAATGGAACTATGTTGATTTGGCCGTAAAAGTTTAGCTAAGAATAGTCATTTAGTTTTGCAGAAGTAATATGCAGGCTCTTCAAGTCTCAAAATCAAGTTCTCTTTATTTACTCTATACAATATGGAATATAGACTTCATAGAATATTTTCTAAGTGAAGATGACAACATGTTTTCTCCTTGAAACAGAAACCCTCAACTCCAAAATACAGACATCAGTTTACCTTTCTTTTAAAAGTTCTCTAATGCTGACACTAATATACAGTATACACTGGCTCCATGTAAAGTGATAGCACAAGTTACAGCTATGAGGTAACTCAGAATTTCCCACAATATATGACATCTCACACAGTAAGTAGAAATAGGCAAACCTCAAAAGGGGTGGAGTTTGGGAGCGGAGGGATTGGATTGGCAAACAGTGCTGCTCTGAAGGTTATCTGGACTATCTGTGAAACTGCATTGGAAATCTCATGGTAAAAAGCTTTTGTCCATCACTTCCTCTTTCATTCTGAACCAGAACCAGGCAGCGGAGAGGCTGGGGAAAATGAAAAGCAATTGCCAAAGAGCAAGGTGAGGGGTATCCACACTTGTTTGAATCTCAAAAACCTGGAGGCCAGCCAGCTCAGGGCCCCATTGTGCTAGGTACTGTAAAAACATAGTAAATGGCACCCTGTTCACCCAGATTCACTACTCACCACAGAGGTGCCTCTTTGTGGCTCATCTGGGGATTAGCTTTCAACCAGTCTGATGCCCCCTCCTTTGATTGCTTGCTCCGTGGTGTCTCTCTCCCTCTCTATGGAGTCATTACTTCCTCTTCGTGACTTGGGGTCCTCCCTCTTTGTGTCTTGGCCCTCCGGCCAGGTCACTGTAGTTTTCCCCTTCCAAAGTATCAAAGTCCCACTGGATAGCCATCTCAGGCAGTCTTCTACTCCAGTGTCCAGACTGTGGGAGGGAAACCCTCACCCACACTCTACCCTTGGGTTCAGCCCAGACATCCTATGTCTAGCAACCACAGTCTACACAATCCCAGACCCTGTTGCTGTTTCCTGTGTCGCTTCAGGCCCACCTTCAGGCCACTGAAGCTTCCTCTGCTGCCCGAAGCTACTTTCCCCTCTCAGTGTCTTACCAGAGTCTGTAATCCAAGGCCTACTCTCCCTCTAGAGCTCCTCTGTAGCTAACACCCCTCTTCTCTAGGGTGTAGATGCAGACCTCCTCCCTACAGCCCTCTCTTACTTCCAACTTTCTGTCTTTATGAGCCTATCCCAGCTCCTATGCCAGCTGGGCTTGATCAGCCATTAGGCCTTGGCTCCCCTTTAGGTGCAGCCTATAGGTTAATTGGCCTATTTTACCCTTTCAGGCCTTGTGTGGGGTGGATAACCCATCACACACCCTCTAATCCAAACAGCGTACACTCTAAAACTCCTTATTTTATCTAAAGATGAGACTAAACCAAAGCCCAGATCCAAATGCTCCTAATCTTTGAGGTGTTCCAAACCTGAACCTAGAGATAGATCCATGTTGTGCAGGTGACCAATCAAAGTCCTTGATTTGGACACCCCTGAATTTTCAGCTGTTCAAAACCAAGATCCTAAATTTGCAGTTTGAGCCCATATTCAAGCAGAAGCAGGACCAAACTTGGTTGCAGTTCTTTCTTGGCTATGTAAATGCTATGATATTTAATGTGTAAGGTTTTGTCTACACACAGAACAGTTATTCTGGTAGAGTGTAGCAGTATTGTTAAAGCCGTACAACCCTCGTGGCATGGCAGCAGTTATACCAATATAAATGTGCTTATCCCGGTATAGTTTTATAATAGACTATACCAGTGAAAGCACCTTTATACCAGTATAACTGTGCCCCACACTAAAGTTTGTACTGGTATAACTACATCAGGAAAAAAATCACACCCCGGCCAACAGTTATACTAATACACAAAGTATGGGTAGACCAGACCTGAGATATGGTAACTTCTCTAAACATGTGTGACTCATTATTAGGCTCAATTGAGGATCAACATTTCATGTTCTCTAGTTTTATCTTAATCTGTTCGCTCCCCCCTTAGGGTTTTCTAGTCTGGGAAAGAAGATTTATTTCTTACATGTGTTAGCTACAAAATGTTAATAGAGACTGGTAAGGGAAAGGAACTTTATTTACACTCACCACTTTAAATCACCAGAATAGCATAAAGCAGCTTCAGCGTAGATAAGAATCAGGGCCCTGGTATAAACAGGCCACAATTCCCTCCTAGGATTCAACTCACCCAGATAATGTGTTAAAATACAACTTGTCTATCTGCACTAGGATTTTTAAAGGTGTTAGTTAAAATATTTTAGCTCACACATATTAAAAATACACCTTTTTTCCTAATCTTAGGGTACATCTATACTTATCCGCTGGTTCGGCGGCAAGCAATCGATCTTCTGGGATCGATTTATCATGTCTTGTCTAGACGTGATAAATTGATCCCGGAAGTGCTCGCCGTCGACGCCAGTAATCCTGCTCCGTGAGAGGAGTAGGCGGAGTCGACGCGGGAGCCTGCCTGCCGCGTGTGGACCCGCGGTAAGTACCTTTAAGTTCGAACTAAGATATTTCAACTTACGTAGCTGAAGTTGCATATCTTAGTTTGAACTGGGAGCTTACTGTGGACCAGCCCTAAGAGTGCTCAATCCACCAACCAAAAAACAGGGTCTACTGTATTCAATGCTGTAAAACAAAAATCCTTAGTTAGATTTTCTCCATAAATTATCAGTCCCACTTCAGTTACACAGTCGATAAAGTTTACTACGATGTTCCCAACTTAGAGAGTGTATTGCTTTAAAGGAGTGTATCGGGACTCAAAGAGGAATTTGTTATATGTCAGTAAGAAAATAACAGCACATCAGCACCTTTATATTATAATGAACTTTTGTCCTACCGCTAAGTAATTTAATCAAATTTGAGAGAAGAAATAATAATGTTTCAGTTGAACAATGGCGTTCGCACTTTGAAAATGCACAGCAGAGTAGCTCTAGGGTGCTCTAAAAGGATAAGAAGGACCATAAGCAAAGGGTAACATTGTGGAAAATGAACAGGAGTACTTGTGGCACCTTAGAGACTAACAAATTTATTAGAGCATAAGCTTTCGTGGGCTACAGCCCACTTCTTCGGATGCATATTGTGGAAAATGTATCCATCAAATCTTGCCTTTTTCCTAGATGCAAATAATCCTCCAACAGATTGTGATTGTTATAAATATATCAGTCATTAAAAATTGTCCACAAACAGATTTCAACCTATGGATTATTTACAAATGGTTTGTAGTCATTCTTTAATAGAGTATTAACTATTTTTACACAAAAAGAACAGAAGTACTTGTGGCACCTTAGAGACTAACAAATTTATTAGAGCATAAGCTTTCGTGGACTACAGCCCACTTGCATCCGAAGAAGTGGGCTGTAGTCCACCAAAGCTTATGCTCTAATAAATTTGTTAGTCTCTAAGGTGCCACAAGTACTCCTGTTCTTTTTGCGGATACAGACTAACATGGCTGCTACTCTGAAACCTATTTTTACACAATATGACTGAGCAGCTACATCACATGATACTGTTTCTGTTTTCTGATTGGATGACATGATCCACAGACATGGATAAAAGCAACCATTCAGGCTTTGATTTTGTCATTGAGTAGACTAGGAAGGGAACATCAGAAAGAAGGAAATAAGCAGGCTAGAAAATGTTAGAATGTTTTAAATCTGTCTCTGCCCTTTGCTGTACAGGAAGAGGATTATATCTGACTTTGCACATGGATCTCAGATTTTAAAATATCCCAGTGGGGGAGAAGAGAAGACATATAAGCCATATTTAGTGGCTGCTTAGCAGACCCTGTTCAATTACCTCTTGTCCCATTGTATTTGTGTACACTTGTATGTGCAGTGTTATTTGAGTAGGGTACAGGCCCTTATCCTTGTCCCCTTTGTTTGATCAACTGCCTTAGTGCCAGGCCTCTGGCCAGAGACAATCGGAGAAGCTGTTTGTGCAGGCTCCTACAGCATATACAACACACAATTTTGTGACTGAAATCAGTGGTCTCCAGTTTATGTTGTGTTCTCACCAACTAAGCTCAACATGGCCAAAACTCCTAAACCCTCTCCACTTCTGCTATTGTCAATTGCTCTCTACAAAGCTCCAGGTGGAGGAGACTGTCTGAGGAGGAGGTTTGGTGTGTTGTCAACAGTAATGGTAGAAGTAGAGAATGTTTAGGAGGAAAGTTAGGCTGTCTATTAGGAAAATCTCCTGTCAGTGAAATCTATTTGGCTAGAGAATTGTCTCCCATGAAGATGGCGGGAACCCCAATTGCTTGGGATATTTAAAACTACACTAGATAATGAACTAGTAAATGTCATGGTTGGCAAAAATACATGCATCTGCAGGATGGATCCAGATAATTAGACGGACTAAATGACCTATCAATAATAATCTTTTGCATCAATAATATCTACCTACACTTCTGTGATAAAGTATGTTATCAGTGTTGGATATGAACCAGTATGCTTTGTAGGGATAAAGCCTAATTCTGATGTGCAAATGCTTTCAAATGAGCCGCAGTTACAAACAGGGAAATACGGAGGGTAGAGTTTATATGACTGTTTACAAGAATGTCGTTATTACCGTGCTATAAAACACAAAGGAATGTGACCAGACTAGCACAGAACATCAAAAGAATTGTAGAGTCATTTTAATTAGTTACTAGAAACTAAGTCAGGTTCTGCACTTTTGGAGCTATACGGTTCTACTTTGTTCATGGATTTAAGCTACTTAGCAACCTTTATACAAATTGCAGTATGTTAGGGGCTTATCCTAAGTGGTGCTTAGTGCTCCCAGCTCTCCAGCTGGAGAATACATCCTATACAGACGTTACATTAAAGAAAGATGCAAGTAAAGCCATCAGGCCTGATTCTCTGCCACCTTGTCACCTTGTGTAGACATTTACACCTGTGCAGCATCAGTGAAAAGCCAGAACAATAGCACTCCATACCCATTGTGCACAAGGTGTGAGACTCACTCGCATACAGATTACATTGCAGAGACTGACAGATGTAAACAAGCATGATGGGTTGTTACATATACAGAGTGGTAAAATTATACTATTTTTATGCCATATACAAGTTATGCTTATCTTTAGCAGGAAACTGGTGCAGATTTACAAAGCCACAAATGAAAATCAATGGCAGTTGGCATCTAACAGCCATTTTTGCCTTTGAAAATCTGTCACATGGTGTTTAAAATCTGTTCCAGTACTATATTTTCTTTTCCTTGAACACTTTTCCAGTAGTTATTCTTTTCTAAGATACTAAGATACCACCTAGCTACCATAATACCATAGATTAGATTCATATTGTCTTTTATTGAAAACATTGATTACAACACTTTACTATCAAATATACCTTTCAGGTTCTTATACGGCATCCATCATCTTGTTAATGGAGGGCCAATGGGCCTTATTCTTGGTGGTACTGTGCACCTGCAACTCCCATTGAAGGCAAGCCATCTGTGTTTTTAATGCAGATCTTAATGCTTGTATGAACAAAACACATGAAATGAAATTTATTTTAGATAAATGGGATTTCAAAGAATAGAAGGGTTTTTGGTGCAGGTGATGCACATCAGAGAATATCACCTCGGGGGTGTCTAACTCTCAGCTCAAGGTAAACAGAGCTCTCTCTCAATCACATTGGAAAGCACCACCATTCTGCCTGTCACTCAGGCGCATAACCTGAACATCATCTTCAGTTTGGACCTCTCTCTACAGCCTCACATCCAGGCTATATCTAAGTCTTTTTGATTCTTTCTAAATGACATTCTAAGATAATGGCCTTTCTTTATCCATCCACCCAGCTAAAACTCTCAGCCACGCTCTCATTATCTCACTTCCTGATTACTGCAACTGCTTCTCTCTGGCCTTGACAAATGAAGCCTTGCCCCTCTCATATCCATTCAGAATGCTGCTGCAAAGTTCATTTTCCAAGCCTATTGTTTTGACCATGTCACCCCTCTCTTTGAATCCCTCCACTGATCCCCATTTTCTTTTACATCAAACTCAAGCTGCTTGTATTCACTTTCAAGACTCTTCACAGTCAGTCCCTACCCTACCTATCATCTCTTACTTGCTATCAATCTGTTGATACACACCTCTGCTTGGCCCATCATCACCCTTCATCACCCACTTGTTAAATTTTCCTACAGGCATCTTTGTGCTTTCTCCCATGCTTCCCCACATGCTTGGGAGGAGCTCCCCATAAACAATCTGAAAGCTACCTCAATATCCACCTTCAAATCCCTCCTCAAAATACTCCTTTGTCATGAGCTGCTGAACCCTGGCTGGGATGATTTAGTTGGGGATTGGTCCTGCTTTGAGCAGGGGGTTGGACTAGATGACCTCCTGAGGTCCCTTCCAACCCTAATATTCTATGATTCTATGAGGCCTACCAAAAATTTTGACAACAGTCAGGCAACTGGTGAGTTGAGACCACTGCCTACCATAATTGCCTCTCAGCCTTTTGAGACACCAACTTCTAGTCTCTTGTGCTTTTTTGTTTGTTTGTTTGTCTGTTTTTGTTTAATTAAATGAATTTGTGGTTGGTTTGAGAGCTCTGTTTATCCACAGAGCAGCTACAGCTGCGCTGAAAACATCCCTTGCGCTATCTGGCTAACTTGCCTCTACTTTGACTTGTAAAGACTATATCTAGCAGATACCTAGATTCACTTTATAATTTTTCCAGCAGTACACAAAAAATAAAGGTTTCTGACTCCCAGCCTCTGGCCAAGAATCAGATGGTCAGTCACTGGAAATAAGAATCTTTCCTACTTTTGTAGCAATCAGCATTAGCCAGAGTTCCAGACTGATTATGACTTCCCAAATTCCAGATGCAGAATCTCACTGAAAACATTCTCACTCTCAATTTTATGTGGTAGCATCCCTCTGCAACAGTGCAGTGTCTTTAAGTGTGTCTGTGTGCGTGTGCATGTGTGTGAGAGAGAGATTTATATCACAGAGTCTCAATACCAAAGCCATCTTCCTTCCTGTCTGGGACACAATACCAAGGCACTCGGAAAGTGAAATGCAAAGTCACACCAGGTCCTTCCAACCATTGAAGTTGAGTGGTGGATCCTCGCAAGAAGAATAAGGGTGAGCAAGCCAGGCAGGGGCCCTCTGCAACCTCTGATTCAGAAGGATCCCAGCACAAGCCCCAAACAGGCCTGCACATATGTGGTTTGGGGCGGAGCCATACAATCCATGGTTACTCAGATCCACCGGCCCTCACACTACATACAGAGGCTGTGGAACACCAGCTGCTCTTCCAGCCTGTGGGCTGGGATAGCAGCCAAAGAAGGGTCACGTAGTGCAGCTCCATGAGCTGCCTTTGGATTTGGGGAGGTGAATTTCAGACCTCGTAAACTCTTTGCCATGCACTGCCCAAAGCCCAAGTCAGTTAACTGAGCTTCATGCCCCAACCACCCCCCTTGGATTCCCCCCATCCGCCCCCCCCAGCCCCTTTTGGAATGTGGCCCTGCAAACATGGGCGGAGGATTCAGGAGGAGCAGGGGGCAGCCGTGCAGCTGGAGAGAAGCGGCAGTTTCCCCTTCAAAGCGCCGCTTCTCTCCGGCTGGCTGAGCAGCTACCCAGTGCCTATTGTTGGAGGGCCCGGGCCAGGGCACCCTGTGTTCACTTGTAAATCTGCCCCTGTGCCGCGCCGCCCGGCCGGAGCCAGCCACACCACCTCGCTGCTGGCATGGTGAGCTGAGGCTACAGGAAAGGGGGGACAGCAGGGGAGGAGCCGGGGCCAGCTCGGAGCTCAGGGGCCAGGCAGGACAGCCCCCAGGCTGGATGTGACCCATGGGCTGTAGTTTGCCCACCTCTGATCTATGACCATGGAACAAGAGCTGTGCAAACCTCAGAACGTTTCTTACAAAGGGAGCTGTCTGACTCATTCGAGGGGAGGGAGTCAGTACACGTAGGTTTGCACTGAGTTTGCATTTGAAACAAGTCCTAGATTCACAGGGCTAGTCTATACCTGTAATCCACAGGGGTGTGGATAGAGAGAGAAAGGGCACAACACAGCCCAAAGGGAGTGAGGAGGAGGAGTGGGGCTGAAGGGCACCCTGAGTGCTAGGGAGCTCCAGGAAGGATTGTACCAATACAAACTTGTGCCTTAAAGGCACAATCTGGCCAAAAAAAGAGAATCAAAACCAACTCAGGTTCACTGGACATGCAGCTAGCTATCAGTCTCACATACTTGTATGACCCTCCATCACTATAGTATTTGAGCACCTTACAGTCTTGTGTATATTTATCTTTACAACATCTCTGTGAGGTAGGGCAGTGCTATTATCCTCATTTGACAGATAGGAAACTGAGGCACGGATAAACTAAGTGACTTGCCCAAGGTCACACCGGAAGTCTATGGCAGAGCAGGGAATTAATAGTTCTTCTTCGAGTGCTTGCTCATATCCATTCCATTAGGTGTGCGCGCGCCGCGTGCACGATCGTCAGAAGATTTTCTACCCTAGCAACACCGGCGGGTCGGCTGTGGAGCCCCCTAGAGTGGCGCCTTCATGGCGCTGAATATATACCCCAGCCGACCCGGCGCCCCCTCAGTTCCTTCTTACCGCCCCTGACGGTCGTTGGAACTGTGGAGCGCGGCGTAGCTGTTCTCCACTCTCCCTAGCTTTGTTTGTTGTTCATAGTTGTAGTTATAGTTATAGTTATAGTTATAGTTGTTTATAGTTAAATAGTTAGTAGTTTCAAAGTTGTGTTAGTTGTTATAATAGTCCAGGGGACTAAGGGGGTCATCTCCCCCTTTCTCCCCCGGCCGCGGGCTCGGGCTCATGCCCAAAGCTCCCGGCTTCAAGCAGTGCGCCTCCTGCGCTAAACCTATGCCCACGAGCGACCCGCACGACTCCTGTCTGAAGTGCCTGGGAGAGTCCCATCAAACAGATAAGTGCAAGATCTGTAAGGCCTTCAGACCCAGGACCAAGAAGGAGCGGGACTTTCGGCTCCGGCAACTCCTGATGGAGGCGGCACTTAGTCCGGACGCTCCATCTACAAGTCAGGCCCCGGCACCTAGCGCCTCGGTGCGCAGTGCCCCGGCGGCACCGGCCATGACGACCACGCGAGTGGTGTCGGACAAGCCTCCCCGGCACCGGACCTCGTCGGCACCGCAAGCACAGCAAGTGCCTCGACGCCGGTCATTATCCCCGGGGCATAAAAAAGCCCATAAGACGGGGACCTCCGCGCCGAAGACGCCGGCTCCCCCAGTGCCGGGGGTAGAGCCGCGTCCGCCGGTGGAGCACCGGAAACAGGTGCCTCCAGCACCGTCGACTCCGGCGCCGAGGCCGTTGAGTCCGGTGCAGATAGCGTCTCCACCGAGGCCGGCGGTGATACAATGCCTCCCGTCGACTCCAGAGACCTTCACGGCGGCGAGAGACTTAATAGCTCTCACGGAGCCGGCACCGCCTCAACCACCGGCACCGACGGCACCGTTGACTCGCCCGGTCCAGTCGAGAGGGAAACCTGCACTGATCCGCCCTCCATCGCAAGGGCTGGAACCTCGGCACCGATCCAGGTCCCGAAGCAGGTCCCCACGCCGCTCGCAGTCCCGGCACCGAATATCGCCTCGGCACCGGTCGTACTCGTGGCCAAGATCTTCTTCGCGGCACCGCTCTACGTCTCAGCACCGCTATGATCGTCGGCACCTATCAACGTCGAGACGTAGTTCTCGGCACCGCTACGGTCGACGCTCGACGTCGAGAGGCCGCTCCCGGCACCGGGCATACTCCAGGTCCTCGTCGAGGTCCAGATCTGACTCCCGGCACCGACGAGGTCATCGGCACCGGTCGCGGTCCCGGCACCGATCGCCGGCACCGCGTAGAGATAGATCATCTCCGGACCGGCACCGTGTGGCACCGCAGCCCACGGGAATCGTCTCGACGCTCTCGGCACTGCCGTGGCCATCGAGATCGGTATCCCACTCCTCGGAGGACCTCTCGAGATCGGCATATCCCCCTCAAGGGCAAGCCGAGGAACAGGACTTGGGCCATTGGCGGGAGATGACAGAGGACCATTCTCATGGCCCATCTCATTGGTCGTTCTGGACCCCGTGGGCGTACCATCAGGAGCAAGGGGCTCCAATACCCTCGACCTCTCGCTCGGGTCATTCCGTTAGAAGGGCCCCGGAGTCCACCATCTCTCGGCCTCCGCCAGGGGACATGGAGGCTTCCGTGTCCGCACCGCCTGACGCCCTGGACCCAGGCGCAGGTGATGCTCCGGCCCAGGAACAGGGAGACCAGGACCAGCCCTTGGATCCTGTTCCACCGGAGGCATCTTCCTCTTCTTCGCCGGACGAGGCAGTGGCGGGCACATCGTGCACGGGCCCACCTCCAATAGATCTTCGGGCTCACCAGGATCTTCTGCGCAGGATGGCCCGTAATATGGACCTGCAGGCGGAGGAGGTAGTGGAGGTGCACGATCCGATAGTGAATATCCTCGGAGCGGATGCCCCATCGAGGGTAGCGTTACCCCTGATCCGCACGATACAAAATAATGCGGATACGATATGGCAAACTCCTGCCTCTATCCCACCCACAGCGAGAGGGGTGGAACGGAAATACTTTGTCCCGTCGAAGGACTACGGGTATTTGTATACCCACCCCCAACCGTGTTCACTGGTGGTGGCATCAGTGAACGCACGAGAGCGCCACGGTCAGCAGGCTGCAGCGCCTAAATCAAAAGAGGCTAAACGGCTCGATTTGTTTGGCCGTAAGGTTTACTCAGCCGGAGGGCTGCAACTTAGAGCGGCGAACCAACAGGCACTACTGAGCCGCTACAATTTTAACTCCTGGAACTCCATGGGGAAGTTTAAGGAGTTGATTCCCCAAGAGTCCAGGGAAGAGTTTGGAGCCATGGTAGAGGAGGGTAAGAAGGTGGCTCGGACCTCCTTGCAGGCCTCCTTGGACATAGCAGACTCGGCTGCGAGGACCATGGCTTCGGGTATCGCTATGCGGAGGATCTCCTGGCTTCAAGTTTCGGGTTTGCCTCCGGAGCTGCAGCAAACCCTTCAAGATCTGCCCTTTGAGGGACATGGTTTGTTCTCAGACAAGACGGACTCTCGCCTGCAGAGCCTCAAGGACTCGAGAACAATCATGCGCTCCCTGGGGATGCATGTTGTGGGCCCTCAGCGCAGACCATTTAGGCCGCAGCCTCAGCGCTTCTCCCCCCCCCCCCCCCGCCTCGTCAGAGACAAGACTCGGCCCGGAGGCGAGGGCGAGGTGGTAGGAGAAGGTGGACCGGCCCTCAACCCGGCCAGAACCAGGGGCCACCTAGACCACCTTCAGGCCCCAGACAAAACTTTTGAAGGTGCGGTCGAGGACGGTGCACCAGTCATCCCCCAGGATCCAGCCCCCTCCTTTCGGGATCGTCTCTCCCACTTCCACCGTGCTTGGTCCCTTATAACTTCGGACCGTTGGGTCCTCCGCACGGTGGAAAGGGGATACACTATCCAGTTTTCTTCTATCCCCCCCCTCCCACCCCCCTTCCCCGTCCCTCTTCAGGGACCCTTCTCACGAGCAACTTCTTACACAGGAGGTTTCTACGCTCCTGGCCATGGGGGCCATAGAGGAGGTTCCGATAGAGTTAAGGGGCAGGGGATTTTATTCCCGTTACTTCCTGATTCCCAAGTCCAAAGGGGGTCTGCGACCCATCTTGGACTTGCGCGGACTCAACAAATTCGTAGTAAAGTTGAAGTTCCGCATGGTCTCTTTGGGGGCCATTATCCCTTCCCTCGATCCTAGAGACTGGTTCGCCGCCCTCGACATGAAAGACGCTTACTTTCATATCGCAATTTACCCGCCTCACAGACGCTTCCTGCGATTCGTGGTAAACACGGTGCACTACCAATTTGCAGTCCTTCCCTTCGGCCTATCCTCGGCCCCAAGAGTGTTCACGAAATATATGGCTGTCGTGGCAGCGTACCTTCGTCGGCAAGGGGTACAGGTGTTCCCGTACCTAGACGACTGGCTGGTGCGCGGTCGCACCAAGGAGCAAGTTCAAGCTCACGTCCACAGAATAGTGCACACATTCAACGAGTTGGGCATCCTACTCAACAAGGACAAATCCACTCTAGAACCTACCCAGAGAATAGAATTCATCGGCGCAGTTCTAGACTCCAGACGTGCACAAGCCATCCTGCCAGACAATCGCTTTGGCACCATCACGAACCTCATTCAAGGGCTCAAGGCCTTCCCAACTACCACGGTGAGGTCGTGCCTTACCCTGCTGGGTCACATGGCTTCCTGCACGTACGTAACCAGGCATGCCAGACTTCGGCTTCGCCCACTTCAAACCTGGGTGTCATCAATATACCGTCCACATCGGGACAGCCTGAACATGGTGGTCACGGTCCCGAACTCGGTCCTGGCCTCCCTCACCTGGTGGCTAGATCACAATGTGGTCTGCGAGGGGATGCCATTTCACGCCCCACAACCCTCTCTGCACCTGGTCACAGACGCGTCATCTCTGGGTTGGGGCGCCCATCTCAACGAACACCATACCCAAGGCCTGTGGACTGCATCCCAGTTAGCCCTGCACATCAATGTTCGGGAACTGATGGCGGTGCGCCTGGCGTGCCAGGCATTCCTCAATCTCCTACGTGGCCGCTGTGTGTTAGTTCTCATCGACAACACCACGGCCATGTTTTACATCAACAAGCAAGGAGGAGCACGTTCGTCAATTCTATGCCAAGAGGCCATTCGCCTGTGGGACTTCTGCATCGCCCACTCAATCCATCTCACGGCATCGTTCCTCCCTGGAGTCCAGAACACTCTAGCGGACCGACTCAGCAGGTCCTTACAGACGCACGAGTGGTCTATCCGTCCGGACATCATACATTCCATCTTCCAGAGGTGGGGGTTTCCCCAGATAGACCTGTTTGCATCTCGAGACAACAGGAAGTGCCACGTGTTCTGCTCCCTACAAGGTCGAGCTCCGGGCTCCCTCTCGGATGCGTTTCTCCTTCCCTGGAAAGACCACCTGTTTTATGCCTTCCCTCCGTTTCCTCTGGTCCACAAGGTACTGCTCAAATTGCGCAGAGACCAGGCACAGGTAATTCTGATCGCTCCAGCGTGGCCGAGACAACATTGGTACACCACACTGTTGGAACTCTCGGTTCAGACACCGATCCCGCTTCCATTATGTCCGGATCTCATATCTCAGGACCACGGTCGGCTGCGTCACCCCGACCTGCAATCACTCCACCTCACAGCGTGGCTGCTCCATGGTTCACCCAGGCAGAGCAGCAGTGCTCGCACTCTGTCCAACAGATTCTGCTGAGCAGTAGGAAGCCCTCAACACGAACCACATACTTGGCCAAGTGGAAGCGGTTCTCCTGTTGGTGCGAACAACAAGCCACGTCCCCGTTGCAGGCACCCATTCCTCTCATATTGGAATATCTCCTCTCCCTAAAACAGCAAGGGTTGGCAATATCTTCAATCAGAGTTCACCTGGCTGCTATATCAGCCTTTCACCCGGGGGAACTCGCGTCCTCGGTATTCTCTAACCCGATGGTCGTTAGATTCCTCAAGGGCTTAGACCGGACGTACCCACAACAGCATCAGCCCGTCCCGACGTGGGACCTTAATCTGGTTCTCTCCAAACTCACAGGTCCTCCATTCGAACCACTAGCCACCTGTTCACTTTTGTACCTGTCCTGGAAGACAGCCTTCCTCGTAGCCATCACCTCAGCAAGGCGAGTTTCTGAACTCAGGGCACTTACATCCGAGCCCCCTTATACAGTTTTCCATAAGGATAAAGTGCAGCTTCGTCCACATCCTGCCTTTCTCCCTAAGGTGGTTTCTCCATTTCATATCAACCAGGACATATTTCTCCCGGTCTTTTATCCCAAACCACATGCCACTCGCCAGGATCAACGTTTGCATTCCCTGGACGTAAGAAGGGCCCTGGCCTTCTATATTGACCGCACAAAGCACTTTAGAAAGACGACGCAACTCTTCGTTGCAGTGGCCGACCGAATGAAAGGCTCACCGGTCTCCTCACAACGCCTATCCTCCTGGATTACGTCTTGCATCCGGACTTGCTATGACCTGGCAGGTGTCTCAGCACCGCACCTCACCGCTCACTCCACGAGGGCCCAAGCTTCCTCGACTGCTTTCCTGGCGCAAGTTCCGATACAGGACATTTGTAGAGCGGTGGTTTGGTCATCAGTCCACACGTTTACAGCTCACTATGCACTAGTGCAACAGTCCAGGGACGATGCTGCATTCGGGTCAGCGGTTTTGCACACAGCAATGTCTCACTCCGACCCCACCACCTAAGTTGGGCTTGGGAGTCACCTAATGGAATGGATATGAGCAAGCACTCGAAGAAGAAAAGACGGTTACTCACCGTTGTAACTGTTGTTCTTCGAGATGTGTTGCTCATATCCATTCCAAACCCGCCCCCCGTCCCCACTGTCGGAGTAGCCGGCAAGAAGGAACTGAAGGGGCGCCGGGTCGGCTGGGGTATATATTCAGCGCCATGAAGGCGCCACTCTAGGGGGCTCCACAGCCGACCCGCCGGTGTTGCTAGGGTAGAAAATCTTCCGACGATCGTGCACGCGGCGCGCGCACACCTAATGGAATGGATATGAGCAACACATCTCGAAGAACAACAGTTACAACGGTGAGTAACCGTCTTATTCCAAGGCCAGAAGGGGCCACTGTGATCATCTAGTCTGACCTCCTGTATAACACAGGCCATAGACCTTCCCCAAAATAATTCCTATTTCAACTAGCGCATGTCTTTTAGAAAAAAAATACAATCTTGATTTAAAAATTGCCAGTGATGGAGAATCTACCATAACTTTTGGTAAGTTGTTCCAATTGTTGATTACCCTCGCTGTTAAAAATGCATGTGTTATGTCCAGTTTGAATTTGTTTGGCTTCAGCTTCCAACCACTGGGTCATGTTGTACCTCTCGCTGCTCGATTGAAGAGCCCATTAGCAAATATTTGTTCCCTATGTAGATATTTAAAGGATATGTCTACACTCTGACTACACACCTGTCCATGTGCAGGCTTGTGCCATAGTCCCCATACCGTCCACACTTGAACACCTGAAGCAAGTGTCTCAAGGTAAGTTGTGGGTGTGTTAACTAGCACACATAAGAGATCTGTGGGTACGTACATGCCTTAGCTTCTGGCACAGTCCTGTATGCTTGCCAGTTTGCAATGTGAACAGGGATGAGAGTGTATACCAGATCTCAAGTTTCACTAGTCCTCCACCCACATTCATCTCTTTTTTCTTCCTGACCCTTACACAGTCTAGGTCCCTATCCACCTATGCACCAGTGCCAGTGTGCAGTGCTGAGCACAGCAGAACAACTTTGGTCTGAAATGGTTACAGGTGACGATGAAGCCAGCTCTGAGAGCAGCTGCATAGCCCACCGAGCACACCCAAGTGCTAATCAATGTATGGATACAGTACACCATCCTCCACAATTTTGACCTGAGCAGCAGGAACATTCACCTGTATTGGGAAAACTCCTGGCAGCTGGAGTAGGCAGGCATTCAGCTGACTCCGTCCCAGTGCCGTGAACGTATGAGGTATTCGAGACTCCTGTACAGGAAGTCCAAAGACGGCAACAGTCAGTCTGGGATAGCTCCTCGTACATGCCTCTTTATATGAGGAGCTGACTGGGTGCTATCATGGGCTCGGAGTTCTTAGTCTGAAGTGGCTCATGATCTCTTCCTCAACCCCTCTGGTCTCATTGTCCAACAGAACACTGATGAGAGCCAGGGCGAGTAGGTAGCAGGGGCTGTGGAGGATATTATTGAAGACCTGGAGGACGAGGAAGCATGTGATTCTGCACCTTTACTCAAGACCCTCCATGAAGAACCTGAGGAGGACCTCGAGCTGCGGCAGGAACCTGAACCCCAGGCTGGTAAGTTACAATGACCCCCCCAGCCTCCCCACCAATATCCCCTTTTATTCTGGTGCTAAAATTCCCAATATTAAGATCAAGCATGTTTGAACTACTGTGCACTGACTTTTCCTCCCTGGATAATATGCCATACAGTGCTAAGTCTCTGTTGTGTTTGAACTGCAATACCAAAGCCACAGCATTGTCAGGCATCTATGCCCCATCCTCTCGCCAAACTTCTCTAACTTCCCTCCTCCATCCAGTTCCTGCTGTGCTCCACCCCACAATGGTCCTCAAGCGAGACAGAGATTCTAAAACAGTGATTTTGTTGATTTCTGATTAACCACAATTATGCATTTGGTTTCTGAAGCTATTTTTTAAAAATACTTTATAAAAGAAAAATCAGTGTTGCCCTGTGTCTCTGCACTTCCCAGCCACCAGTCAGGCAGCAATGGGAGGTCACAGGGGAGGTAGAGCAGTTTTGAAAAGGTCCCAGTTGGGGAATGGGAGATAGTTGTAGAAAACCTAGTTGTCTAAGGCAGGGGTTCTCAAACTTCATGGCACCACAACCTTCTTCTGACAACAAAAATTATTACATGATCCCAAGATGGGGGACCGAAACCTAAGCACAGCCGCTCCGGGCAGTGGGGCCAAAGCCGAAGCCCAAGAGCTTCATCCCTGGGGGGGGGGGGCCCTTAGCCCCACAACCCCGGGCTGAAGCTGACACCTGAGCCCCAGGTGGTGAGGCTCAGGCTTCGGCCTGGGGTGGTGGGGTCCCAGGGTCCCAGCCAGTCTAATGCCAGCCTTGGCAATTCCCTTAAAATTAGGTCGCAACCCACTTTGGGGTCCCAACCCACAGTTTGAGAACCACTGGTCTGAGGAAACGTGAATTACAGCAGTCTTTTCTCCCTTGGAAGATTACTACAAAATCTTTGCAGTCTCTGTTCCTATTGCTGCACAAGTCCAGGGGAGTAGGAAGGGGTGGTCCAGTGCTCAGATAAAAAGAGTGCAGTGCCCCTTTGCAGTTGTCTGAGGCAAGGGGTTGTGGTACTGAGCTGAATCTTCAGGAAATCTAATGAAGTTGCAATGTGTCTCTTTCTTTCCTGTCCATTTCACCGTTGTTAGGCAGGCAGAGGTAGGATTTTCTGGTGAAGCCAGGGATGGGATGTTGGGGATGGATTGTGGTTCACTCTCCTTTTGTATGAAATCTCTGTATGCTAGCTGAGAAAGTAGTCGCTTTCCAAACAAATTGCATCCCAATCCTGTAAGCATATTTCAGCAAACTTCTGTTGCAGCAAGAATTCCAGCTGGTTCTTCAGGTTCACAAGTAGTGCAAATCTGTTAGGACCACCTTCATAGCTGACCAAACCCTTCTATTCAGCAATATGTAGAGGGGTGACCATTAACAGAAACATAGATTGCCAGATCTCCTCCACAGAACTGAAAAGTCACTTCTCTTTTCCATTCTGGAAATCACTATGTTCTTCAAATGTTGGCCAGCCTTAAGGGAAGAAATTGTAAACTGGTAACATAGCCCCTGGAAGGAATTACCTCACCTTTTCCCACCCCCATGGAGGCAATATGAACATTTTAAATTGCTAAAAACTCTAGTTCCGTTTTCTTACCATTACTAGACTCTGCTCCTTCCTCACAATCTGCAAAAGGTGCCTAAGAACCAAGGACAGTGAGACAGTTACATTTCTGGAATGATGAAAAGTATCACAATTGTGACCTTCTACAGCAAAATAATGTCATGTGGGAGTATTTCTCAGTTTGCTCCAAGGCCAAAAAAATAATTCTCTCCTTCTTTTTGGCTCCCGGGAGTGAAACCATGCCATCAAGAGGGCAGGAACAGCACCCCAGAGAGAGCAGAGGTAGATGGAGATGAACCCTGGAGGAGCTGCTAATAAGGATGGACAGGAAAAATGAGGAGCAATTTGAATTCCTCAGGGCACTGGAAGAGTGGTGTATTCAGCAGGAAGAGACATTTCTGAACCACCAGTTCCTGAAGCTGGAGGCACATCATAGGGAACAAGAGCATTCTCTAATGGAAAGGCTAACTGAATTGGTGGCCAAAAAAGTGCAATGCCCACCTGCTGCCATGACCCCAGAACAAGGCCATCAACCACCACTATCACCTCCTCCTCCTCCTCTTCTGATTGCTGCTCAGGGCACTGCTGAGCCAGGGATCCTGTTACAACGAACTCCCCACCTGACGAACCAAGAAGAGAATGGTGAGCCTGCAGGTGTCCTGGACCACCCCCATGCACTGGCCCCTGGAACTCCTCACATGAAGCATCCTCAGTTTTCACCAAGAGTCATTTCCCCCTGTCATTCACCCCTTCTGATGGGGAAGGGAAGGAGATGGGTGCAAAAACATCACACTGTGGGTGGTGTTCTTGGTTGTGAACCATTCCTTCAGTATAAATACATTGTTCGGATTTCAAAATCTTTCCATTAAGCCTTCTACCTCATACTTTAGCAGATGTTATGCTTTGTTTAACGGTGTGTTGGTCTTCCATCCTAATGATGAACTGAAGGTATTTTTTTATTCTTGAATGGGCCACAAGTTTCCTACCTTATTTAATGGAGTGGTGTGTAAAAATCTGGTGTCATTAAAAGGCAAATATTTCTGAACCTTGGGGAGGAGGCTCAAAAGTATCTTAAATCGATACACAGGAGGGATGGGGAAAGTGCAGCGTATGTTATGTGCTTCGAAAAGCACTACTACTTTTCATGTGTGTCTAAAACACATAAAAGGGATCAATTAATTTCTTAATGGCTTTATTAAACATGTTGAAAATCAAAACCAAAGAACAACAAACAAAGAGGAAATATACAAGCAATAAGGGTGTCTGCCAGTGCCTTGTACGGAAACAGTGCCCGCATCTCTCCAAAACCTTAAGCAATTTCAATCACATCAGGGATTAGTGGTCTAACAACTGTTAATTGCATTTAGCACTGCTGACAGTAAAAAGTCACAAAACACAATGGTTGGAATATTCCCCCTACCTTACCCCATCAAAGCAAACCATCGTAAGCTTGGTAAAAAAGTTTAAGTGGTCCGGATAAGACTTGTTTCTAAAGAAGACAAAAACACTGAACAATGACCATGTAATAACAGCTACCACTCTCTACAGCAGAAACCCAACCTCGAGGTGATACTCCAGTGGAGGTGCCCTGTTACAATTGTTTGTTCATGTGACATTGCACATATTAAAAATGGCTAATGACCTTCAGCTACAGGAGAACAAAACCCTCACAAAGCTAGGTAGCTCCATAAGTATGTACCAATATTCCCACAATGTCAGGATCCCAACAAGGGCACTCGGGGCCAAGTGTCAAAACAGGGGCAAACCTGAGGCTAGGAGTAGCCAAGGAGTTTGTACTCAGTTCCAGGCCAGGGTTGATACTGAGGGTCAGAGTCCAAGCCAGATTTCAGGGTCAGAGTTGGGACGCAAAACAAGCTGAAGTAAAGCTAGCAGTTCAAGAGCACAGAACAGGAACAGTTGTGGCAGCTACAGAAGATCCACACTGTTGCCTGGACACTTCCTTGAATGCCCCTTGGGTTTATATTGGGCAAGGAGCCAATCAGGAGCCAGGGGGGCTGCTGCCTGTCAAACCCTTCAGGTGGAACTTCCCATGGTCTGTGTCCACAGCAGGTCATGGGAAGTGGGGGGGGGGATTACAGGCGCCACTGGCTGTCAATCTGGAGATGTTAACTGCCTGCTAGCTCTATGGGCCTGGGTTCTAGATCCATGGGGCCCTACACTTGTGTGTATTTCCAGCATCTTTACAGGAAGTGAAGGTGTCTCTTGGCAAAGGCTGATGTCATCCTCTGCTTCCCTGTTGTGCCAAGATGTGTACACATATGGCATCCTTGTTCTTCCTTGCCTGCTGGGAACCAGAATTAGTGTGCATCTTGGTGGGATCTGGCTGTCTGTAGAGAGTTTGTAACCCCAAACTTGTCCCGAGCCCACTTGGGACAGAAACACCTCCCTTTACCATCACAAATGTTACGTAGGGTGCAGCAGGCAACAATTATACAAATGGAGTTTGCCACATTGGCATCTAGATAGGAGTGTAAGCAGCACCAATGAGTATTCAGCCTACAGAATGCACACTCCACAACCATTCCTCAGCCACCTTAACTTGAATTCCCCTTTTCCATATTCATTGATGTTGGGGTACAGCTTCATAAACCCAGTCAGGAGTGGGTATGCAGGGTTCCCCAAAATAATAGTTGGCAGACACATCATACAGAACCATATCATTTCCAGGAAATAAAGTCCCTTCTTTCCCCATCAAGTATAATCCTGATTTCCTCAGCACTCTGGCATCATGAACCTTTCACCTGTTTCCCAGGATTGTATTCATGAATCTGCCTCTGTGGTCTATTAAGTCTTGCAGAACAATTGAATAGTAACCTTTTCATTTTACATTCTCAGGTGCCCCTCATGGTGGGCAAAGCACTGGGATATGAATGCCATCAGTGCCCCCTGCACAGTTCAGAAACGTCATCTTTAAATGGAGAAATCCTATCTCCTAGAACTAGAAGGGACCTTGAAAGGTCATTGAGTCCAGCCCCCGCCTTCACTAGCAGGACCAAGTACTGATTTTGCCCCAGATCCCTAAGTGGCCCCCTCAAGGATTGAACTCATAACCCTGGGTTTAGCAGGCCAATGCTCAAACCACTGAGCTATCCCTCCCTCCCAAATCCCACCTATTATTTCTGGAACTTTTCTTATGGAGCCACCTGTGAGTAAGTCACAGTGTTTATTGCTTCACAAACCTGCACAACCATGACCCTGACAGTGGACTTTCCAACCCAAAGTGGTTTTCACCAGATCTATAGCTGTCTGGTATAGCCAGCTTCCACAAGTCAATAGCAACCCACTTTTGAAACAGTATGGCTTGTCAGAACCAAGTGTTCTAGCAATGGAAAGTTGGTGCTAGCTCATCACACAGCTCCGTGAAGGTCTGGTTCCTCACTCAAACATTCTGAAACCACTGCTGGTCATCCCATGTTTCCAAAATGATATGATCCCTGCACACCATGTTGGTTCTCCTGCAACAGAAGCAATGGTCAATCAGAGGGCATACCGTGACAACACGGGCATTCACCATATCTGTACAGTGCGAGCTGAATGAATCGTCATTGATCCTCAAGGTCACCCATCTTCAGCTGGTCAGAAAATGCTGCCCAAATTCCATCCAGCATCTCAATGAGCACCTGCTCCAATGCATAACCATTTGCCCCGCAATAAGAAGAGGGAGCAGAAGAAGATCATCATCCTATTGCTCCATGTCTTCCACCCAATTCTGCAGGGAACAACAGTGAGGGGCAACAGGAACTGCCACTGGCAAATGTATGAAGGTGGGCGAGAGTACCAACAAAACACATAAAATCAGTTACTAGTGTGTCTCCCTGTGACACACTGAACCCCTGAAATGGTAGTGCTAATGTTGTGTACTTATAGCAGCAGCATGGAAGCGGGTATATGTGTGTACACAGCCTTATACCAGTGTCCAGCAAAGTATGTGTGGATGCTTGGGCATGGGTATAAGAAGCACACATTAACGTGATTCAGTCCTTGGATATCTGTACAAGTGTAAACATAGCCACAGATTGTGATAAGTCACCTCTTAAACTTATCTTTCTTAAACTAAATAGACCGAGTTTTTTCAGTCTATCACTGTAAGGCATGTTTTCTAATCCATTCTTGTGGCTCTTCTCTGAACCTTCCCCAATTTATCTAAATCCTTCTTAAACTGTGGACACCAGCAATCACACCAGTGCCAACTACATAAGTAGAATAACCTCTTTATTCCAACTCAAAATACCCTTGTTTATGCATTCAAGGATTGCATTGGCCCTTTTGGCCACAGAATCGCACTGAGTGTTCGTTCTCAGCTGATTATCCATAACAACCGCCAAATCTTTTTCAGAGTCATTGCTTCCTAGGATAGGGTCCTCCATCCTGTAAGTATGGCCTACATTCTTTGTTCCTAGGTACACCTCTACTCCGATATAATGCTGTCCTCGAGAGCCAAAAAATCTTATCGCGTTATAGATGAAACAGAATTACCAGGTCAAATCCAAATTCAGTTCCAGGCTGTATTTTATTATTTACACATCTGCCAGTGAAATGCATGATGAAATCACATTTTGGAAATCAGAAATAAATAAATAGAAATAATAATCAAATCATCATCATCAAAGCTAGTTTCTGCTCTCTGTTACCCTGGAATAATTCCATTGCCTTCAGCAGAGTTACTCTGGATTTTCACCAGTCTAAATGAAAGCAGAATTTGCCCTTCTTTTAACTCTCTGCATGCCAGAAGATCTAAAGGAAAAATTGAAGGTGAGATAGATGACAGTTTTTTTAAACCTGGCTGGATAAATGGCTCACTTTGAGAGGATGCCTATAAGATGTAGTCAGCTACAGTGTTAATAGCTTAATCATAATCAGTATTCATGTCACTGACTTCCTACTGCAGTGCTCCCTAGAGACTAGAAATAGAGTTGATACATGCTGAGTGAAGGGAAAAAGCCTTGCCCACTTTGCAAGCACAAATGAGTTTTACCTTTGTTCCTAAAAGAAAGTGCGAGGAATAAATACACCTGCTATGGATCTTAGCTCATAGTGGGAAATACACCTCTGTCAGTACACAGGGGACTTACGTGTGTGCATTACACTACAGTGTACAAATTGCAGAACAGACCTCTGTGATTCCTCACAGTCCAGGCAATTAGAGAGACAGGGGGGTGAGGTAATATATTTTATTGGACCAACTTCTGTTGGTGAGAGAGACAAGCTTTCGAGCTACACAGAAATTGGTCCAATAGAAGATATTACCTCACTCTCTGTCTCTCCAATATCGTGGGACCCACATGGCTACAACAACATTGTGTACACTCTGGGCAATGGCATTCGTAAAATAGATAATCAAATAGTTGAGGTACTGCACTACTAAAGGAACAGCAGTCCCATTGGTTCCAGAATATGGCTGCAGCTGCCAGACGGAGAATTACCCTGACTGGGGGACATCTTAACTGACAAAGTCAATATCCTTCTGCTTGTCATAAGGGGACACATCAGAAGAAGAAAGGTATGTGTCAGGGCAGGGCATAGCAGAGCTCTGTTCTGCCAATTCACAGCCAGCATATGGTTTTTAGGGACCATAGCCAACTATCATAAGTTAGAGCAGCCTTTAGACTGAGTTACATTTGGTCTGGGGCAGTCTGAGGATCAGGCAACTGTAACTAGTTCTTGATACCTTGCCCCCTTTGCCACACTTTCTCATGCCCAGAACCTCTCACCCATAGGGCCCCTTGACTTCTATAGGAGCAGGATTTAGTACATAAATGTCTGTGCTCAAACACCATCCACTGGTTAATTATTTTATTTTATTAATTTTTATTGATTTTCATAAAGAAACAGATAATGAAAAATACAAAAAGGCAAAAGACAGTTTACATAACATTAAAAATGCTTCAGTAGATTTCAGACTATACTTCATAAAACGAAAGATTTTATTCAAAATGTACTCAATGCCATACAGGTTGCACAAGATAAAGGCCTTATGCTCTCATATTTGTTGGCATGTTAACAAAGAAAAAGGAACTGTGATGGACATGCTATGGGACTGTCCAACAGCCAGGTAACTGTGGAAAGAGGTGGACACAAGCATTAAATAGTGCTCAGCTCCAGAAGCCAAACCTTAACTGAAAATTATATCCTAGGTTATTTACCTGCTGAACTGGGTTTAACTCCACCACAGAGACTTTGGTTCTTGAGGGCTGACATGATTACCATGCATATGATTTAACAAAAATGGAAGAGTAGGCTTATGTCCAGAATAGAATAATGGTATTTGGACCTGTCTGAGTTAGCATCCAAAGAAAGAATAGCTTATTGCCATTGAGAGCAATTATATGAATTAAAAGATATTTGAAACCCATTTGTAGATAAATATGGATAAATAATGTTGAGATGGCTCAAAGAATGACAAACCTCCATCCCATCTAACCCTTCCTCTTCCCCCTCCTTTCCCAGTTCATAGACTCAGAACTTTGAGGCCAGAAGGGACTATCATGATCATCTAATCTGACCTGCACATTGAAAGCCAAAGAACTTCATCCACCCACTCCTGTAATGCACCCATAATCTCTGGCTAAGTTACTGAAGTCCTCAAATCATGATTTAAAAACAAAGTTACATTTACACTAGTTTAAACCTGCAAGTGACCCAAGCCCCATGATGCAGAGGAAGGCAAAAAATACTCCCACCCTAACAGGTTATGTCTATGTATCTGGTTTCGTATTGTGTCTGGTTTTGCAGTTTAGATATCATCCACTATTTGAGGATCCTAGTGTTATCTCTTTAGTCCATAGGCAATCAGGTCTTTGCTATGGGGGTCCTAAGGAATGAAAAACACTCCGCCCATGAAATCCAGCTCACCCCATATCTCCTCACATTATAAATAAATAAATACATAGAATCTTACTGCAAACGTGGTTTTTGGAAAGCAGCTTGGGTGCTTTGAAGGGAGTGCTTTATAGTTAAAAATATGATTATCATATCTCTAAGTTGGGGCTCACTCCTGCAGTTCTCAAGAATTCTAATGGAAGTAATGAGCCCTTTCATTCCCTATGCGCAGTCTCTATTTGCAATATTCTCATCTGCAGCATTAATAGAGCTCCAAAGCTGAAAGGCAGATAGAACAAACAACAATAGGCCTTAGTCCTTTTTCAGGCAGAACTCCCCATTGACTGATGAACGTCAACAGGGAGTTTTGGCCGAGACTGCAGGATTGGGCCCATGATGAAAGGTGTGCTAAAAGAGTCAGCTGCGAGGTCAATGTATTTTACACACCCATGCTGAAAAATAGGCAAATATCAGTGTCCAATTTAGTTGTCATCACACAGTGCAACTCCAAGACAAAGGAATGCTGTAAACTTGTAAGGACCACACTTCCCTCTCCCTTTGATGTAAGCCAAGGTAATGGAGATTCTGCCAAGGCGTGACTAATTCCTTCTTACTGTATTGCATCATTTTCATATCATTTTGAAAAAAGCCTTAAAAAAATCGGAAGGAAAGCAAAACTTGCCCCTGACACATTCCACAAAACACAACCAACAGTACAAAGCAGGTTTTATTAACAGACGGTGAGAGCTCTATTTAAAAAAGTACTGTGGGCATTAAAGGAGATTGTTTTATGTCTTTGACATGAATACTCAGGGTAGATGAACTATCAAAAGTTTGGTTTAAGTGAGATTAATACTTAGTACTTGGAATTCATCCAAACTGATTAAATCTGATTGAGTAAAAGATCACAACTTTCTCCATATGCTTGCCAAATGATATGATTGAGCTGGATACATAGTAACTGAAAGCGTAAATATAAGCAAAAGATGCGAAAATACCCTACCCACATTATAAATGCAAAAAACTAAACAATTTGAAAGACAAACTTTCGTGATTCTAAGAAGACTATTATAAAAATATGCCAAAGAGAGCTAAAATATAAAATCCCTGTATGCTTAAGAGCAATAACAAAGCCCTGTATTCTGCCCCCAGATGCTGGGCATCTCGTTCATGCCCTGTAAAGTCAGTGGAAGGATTTAAGGCAGGAAAGAATCTGACCCAAAGGCTTTTGATGGAGGTAGAGGGGCAGGAAAGATGTAACATTTTAAGTCTTCTTTACTGAGCAGAGTGGCAAATTAGCAGCCAGGAATCACAGCTGGTAACAGTTCCCCCTCCCCCCACTCCACCCCACCCACCCACATTTGTTTAAAAATCCAGTTTTTAATGTTTCCATCACACATTTTCCTAATTTTTTTAAATTTTGCCAAACACTATTTTACATAACATCTAAAGAGCAGTTATCTACGTGTATATAAAGCATACAAACATTTACAGTATCGTGAGTGTATCTTGGGAAGCAGTGGCTCTGAAAAGGACATGGGGTCATAGCAGATAAAGTGCACAGGACCTCCCAATGTGGCTAAGTGAGCTAATGTTATTCTTGGATGTATAAGCAGGTAGGAATAGGTAAGTGGTGTCACCTCTGTTTATGGCATTAGTAAGACCATTACTGGAATACTGTGTCCAGTTCTGATATCCATGCTTCAAAAAGGATATTGAAAAACTGGAAAGGGTTCAGGACAGAACCACAAGATCCCAGGCACAGGAGGCTCTGTGACACCTACAGTGGAGCACCCATAGAGACATCACTCAAAGAAAACCCTGCCTTACAGGGGAAGACTTAGGAAGCCCAATCTATTTCATTTATGAGGGAAGGTTAAGAGATGTCTTGATCATCATCTAAAACTACCTATAGAGAGAGAAGACATTTGATAGTAGAGGGCTCTAATTTAGCAGAAAGAACCATAAAAAGATCTGATGACTGGAAACTGAAGCCAGACAAATTCAAGCTAGAGACAAGTAGCAATTTGTGAAGTGAGGGCAATTAACCACTGGAACAATTTACCAAAAGATGTTGTTGATTCTCCATCATTTGAAGATTTCAACAGGGCCAGGATTTCATCAAGACTGGATTCTTTCTTTAAAAAAAAGTACAGAACCACAGAATCATAGCAATGTAGGGCTGGAAGGAATCTCAAGAGGTTATTTAGGCCAGCTCCCAGTGCTGAGGCAGGACCAAGTATACCGAGACTATCCCTGACAGGTGTTCGTCTAACTTCTTCTTAAAATCCTCCAATGACAGGGATTCTACAGCCTCCCTTGGAAGACTATTCCAGTGCTTAACTAACTTCATAATTAGAAAGATTTTCTTAATATCTAACCTAAATTTCCTTTGCTCCAAATTAAGCTTATTACTTGTCCTACCTTCAGTGAGCATGAAGAACGATTGATCACCGTTCTCTTTAAAACAGCCCTTAACATATTTGAAGACTTATCAGGTCCCCTCTCAGTCTTCTTTTCTCAAGACTAAACATGTCACGTTTTCTAAAGCTTTTATCATGTTATTGCTTTCCTCTGGACTCTCTCCAATTTATCCACCTCTTTCCTAAAGAGTGGTGTCCAGAACTGGACACAGTACTCCAGCTGAGGCCTCACCACTGACATGTAGAGTGGGACAATTACTCCTATGTCTTACATATGAGACTGATGTTAATATACACCGGAATATTAGTCTTTTTTGCAACTTCATCCCATTGTTGACTCATATTCAGTTTGATAATAACCCCTCGATTCTTTTCAGCAATTGTACCACCTAGCCAATTATTCCCCATTTTGTAGTCGTGCATTTGATTTTTCCTTCCTAAGTGTAGTACTTTGCACTTGTCTTTACTGAATTTCATCTTGTCGATTTCAGATCAATTCTCTAATTTGTCAAGATCATTTTGAATTCTAATCCTGTCCTCCAAAATACTAGCAACCCCTCACAGTTTGCTGTCATCCACAAATTTTGGATGACACAAATCCAAGTTGTTAATAAAAATATTGCATAGTACCAGACCCAGGACAGACCCCTGCAGGATCCCCCGCCCCCAAGATATATCCTCCCAGTTTGACAGGGAATAACTGATAATTACTCTTTGAATACAGGCTTTCAACCAGTTGTGCACCAACCTTACAGTAATTTCATCTAGATCACATTTCCCTACCTTGCTTATGAGACTGTGGGACTGTGTCAAAAGCCATACTAAAATCAATTATGAATTAGTTCAACCTCGAGATATGGATTTGATGCAGGCATAAAATTCTGGGTAAAATAATTTGGCATGTGTTACAGAGGTGGTCAAACTAGATGATCATAATGGTCTCTTCTGGATTTAAACTTCATTAATTTAACTCTGAGCATTGTAAATTGCACGATACAATACCCAGGTTCCATTTATAACACATGGAAAAAAGGATGCCTTTATTACAACTTATCCAATTAGTGCATTATAACAAACTGGATAGGGCACATGTATATCACTGCCCTTTACTTGATGATGTTAAGGCCAAAGAAGATTCTCCCTTAGCTCAAGTGGTAAGGTCTGTGTTTTATGAACAGAAGGATCTATAATCTTGTATATCTTGAATAGATGTAGTGTTCAGTAGAGCTGGTCGGGACTAATTTTATTTTTCATTGGAGTATGCGGATAAGTCAAAAACAAAACTTCCCAGAAAAGGGTCACTTCTGACAAATTTCTCATTTCAAATTATTTTGTTCCTTTTTTCGTTCTGTTCCATGACTTTTTGTTTAGATATTTAAATGAATTAAAGGTTAAAAAAAGTTTTTAAAATTATAAAAGGTTGAAATCAAAAAACATTTTGAAATTATAAAAACAAAATGTTTTGATCAGTTTGCGAAAAATTTCAAAATTTCAACTTTTAGCAATGGGAAAAATGTTCAAAATCTTGACAAGCCTCATGGGTCCGGAAAACTGTTTCCCACTCACTTCTAGTGATCAATTCTGCATCCCTTGCATACCCCAATCTCACACTATCATAAAAGGGAGTGTTGGGAGTGGAACAAATGCAGGATGTGGCCTGGGGATTGGAGGACAATACAAGAGAACAGTTTTGGACTCCCCTGTCTCCTTTAAGAAGGTATACGTTTAAAAACTCAGAATTTGCAACATTTAGAAAATCCATATCATATGCAGCTAGATTAATGATAGAACAGCATCTCATGAAATACTCATGTGTTAGTATCTAATATGAGAAGCTGAGTAATATATCTGTTCTTAACATCGGGGTCTACTGTGTATTTAGTAGGCGACAGCTATGGTGTGGATATACAGAGGAGCACTGCCTCAGGGATGGTCTCTGGAGGCAATCTTTCTTGCAGAGCACACAGTCTGGCTCCTCCTGTGAAATTGACAAGACAACCAACAGCCATAAGGGACCCAGAGTCTGCTGTGACAAAGTTCCTCCTCTATCTTGGTGGGTCCTGCGCTTATTGGCGGATTTTCTTGTCTGAGAGATTCACCATGTGGGTTGGGGAACAGCTCAGAGACCTTCCCCTCTGGAAGAACCCACAGTCCAGGTAATTCGGGAAGTTTGGGGGGAACCCAGGCCCGCCCTCTACTCCGGGTTCCAGCCCAGGGCCCTGTGGACTGCAGCTGTCTATAGTGCCTCCTGTAACAGCTGCATGACAGCTACAACTCCCTGGGCTACTTCTCCATAGCATCCTCCAAACACCTTCCTTATTCTCACCACAGGACCTTCCTCCTGGTGTCTGATAACGCTTGTGCTCCTCAGTCCTCCAGCAGCACACCCTCTCACTCTCAGCTCCTTGTGCCTCTTGCTCCCAGCTCCTCACACTCACACCACAAACTGAAGAGAGCTCCTTTTAAAACCCAGGTGCCCTGATTAGCCTGCCTTAATTGATTCTAGCAGCTTCTTCTTAATTGGCTCCAGGTGTCCTAATTAGCCTGCCTGCCTTAACTGGTTCTAGCAGGTTCCTGATTACTCTAGTGAAGCCCCTTCTCTGGTCACTCAGGGAACAGAAAACTACTCATCCAGTGACCAGTATATTTGTCCTCTACCAGACTCCTGTACCCCACTGGTCTGGGTCTGTAACATTGCACATACACTGAGTCATCCTAATCACACCATCATAAACCTTACGCCTCTCGTGGAGGTGGAGTGAGTATGTCGGTGTAGTAGGGCACTTACATCGGATGGAGGAAGGCTGTAGTGTAGACACTGGCATAATTAAGGCTACATAAACTGCCTTATGTCGACCTCACTGTGTACTGTAGACCAGCCCTAACTGAGGGGCGAGGGGCTGTGTAGAGAAGATGTGCTTACACTTTTTTGGGAGAGATGTAGTGTGTATTCCCCCATCTGGTGACTCCACTCTGCCAGTCAGCACAGCAAGGGATGAATGGCAAAGCCAAAGAGCATCCGGCATCACTAACAGCCCTAAGACATTCTGCCTCTTGCATTCCGGTCTTTGTCCATCTCCATGGAACTCCCAGTCTTTTTACATGCTCTCTCCTTTGTGGGCCTCCACGGAGGCCAGCCATAATCTGGCCCTTACCATTTTATGAAACATTTGGAAACTTTGTCCAGGTTTTATATAGAGGGACTATATGATGATGTGGCATAAAGATTTTTCACATGATGGTGAGATAAAGGCAGGGCTCAGAGGGAGAGAGAGAGAGTGCAATATTATAGGTAGCCAATTAGTATATCAACTAGAAATTCGAGAGTGTCCTATTCCCAAGAATATAAAGGTCTCATTTCTAGCACTGATGGGTGGCATGGCCTTAAACCTATCAATGGTCAAGATCAAAACATTGCTTTGCCTTGGTCTTGTGCCAATTTAATTTTGAGGCAGAAAATTCTACATTTTGGGGAGAGTAAATATGTTTGGTTTAGATTTTTTTTTTTAAATCAAAGGAAAAGCTCAGAGCTTTGAAATGTTAGAAGCCAGCCCAGAAGAGACAGATTAGTGGGCAGAGTGCAGGTGAGGGGTTCAGAGGTACATGAAAAATGCAATTTATTAGACAGATCTGCAATTTATATATTGATATAACAATCATGTTTATCTAGATAGATAGATAGAGGATGCTGGCAGGCTAGGCGCCAGCTCATGTCAGAGTCCCCATGTCTCAACTGGACACTGATAGATATATAGCTGGAATCTGTCTGACTCACTTGTGGATTAATATTGATAGAATAGGTATTAGAATTATAAGAAAAGGCTTATTGTTTGGAATTTATTGAATGCTTGTGAGGTGCTCCAGGTATTAATCTTACTTGTAATATCGGTGTTCCATATTGTAATGTAATATCTGAGCAGTGGTATTGTGAACCCTTGTGAATGCCTGAATCTCCATTCAGGAGAGAGACTTTAATTAGAGTGACGAGCAGCTCTTCTATAGAAATTGTTATGCCCCTCCTGAAAAAGGAGATACATTGATGCCAGACAGACTAAGTTTGGGTTTTACAACTGGAAACTCCTTATAACTTGATTATGAAACTGTCAACAAAAGGACTAAAGACTCTTTGTGTAGTTCTCCTCTCCTCCCTGTGAAGATGAGTCATGCACGTGGACTCCTCCCATCAGCTGAATTTGCAGCTCTGCACACATGGCACAAGGGGGATAAAAACCCCAAACCAAAGGAACTAAGGCTCTCTATGCTGATTGGATTATGGTGGGGGCAAGGTGTTTCTAAGCATAAGCAAGAGATCTCACTTCTAGGGAGCCAAAGATTCAAATGCCAGATAAGTTTGGTGGGGACCGTAGAAAGTTCTGCTGTTTCATGAACCACTGCTGGCTTCTGTCATGCTATAGTTCCAGTCATTCTCCACTGATCAGATTTAAGTAGAGTTTATTATTAGTCTGCTAACCAGGCAGGCCCTGGCCTGTGCATCTCCCATCTTGGAGACTTTTATCCCCCTGCTCGGGCAGTCTGAAGAGTATGTCCAAGCCATGGCAATTATGTTTGACAATCCAAATCACATGCAGCCCACCAAGAATGTGCTTTGGGGGCTGCATCCAGGAAAGAGGTCATCACCAAGTTTTCTGTGGAGTTCTGGCACCTGGCAGCAAACACCAAATGGAACAAGGTGGTGCAGTGTGACTACTTCCGACATGTCCTAAGCAAGGAAATCAAGGATAACCTGTCAGAAGTGGAGCTGCTGCCCAACCTGGACACCTTTGTCAGGTTGTGTATCAGTATTGATGATCGCCTAATTGAACACTGCCTGGAAAGAGTGTCAAGTTCCTGACTCCCTTCAACATTCTCATCACAGGGGCCCGGAGGTCTGGCATCATGCTTCAGGATTATTCCTGTATTGCAGAGAATGTGGACACTACGCTGTGGGATGTCCTGCTAAAAATCAGGCCATGTCTCAACCAGAAAGACTCCAGAAATCAGCCCCAATAAGGGGATCTGGGCTGAGACTGTGTACCCCTCCTCACTCCAGAACCTTAAATCTCCCTTTCTCTACCACTACCCTGGTTATGGATGGACACTGTGCAATCATCCTCCAACTGCCCCTCTGGCTACAAAACCTAACCCATATACCTTAGTCCCCCATCATTCTCGGTATTTCCTGGCTCGCTACTCAAGATCCACACATTTGCTGGGGGCCAGACATGGTATGCTTTGTATCAAAACTCTGCTGACAATTTTGCCTCTCAAAACCATGTGCCTGACCAGCAGCCCCCCGCAATCTCTGCCACATACCTGTGAATTCAGATATTGCAAGAGGTACTCTGAAGGCAACTGCTTCCATTCCTGTGCCTACCTCAATAGTTTTAGGAATCCTGTTGAAATGCTGGAATTACACCAATGTTTTCAATAAAAAGAGAACCCCACCCTCACCGTTATGATTGTTCAATTGATCTGCACATACTTCTCAGGCTGTGGTTCCAATCTTCTTCATGGCAAAGCAGGATGGCTCCTTCCACTGCTGTGTTGACTATTGATCTCTGAACAAGTGACTGTCTGAAACCTCTACTTCTTGCCACTTATTAGTGAATTTTTGAGAGGCTAGCCATTTTTACTAAGTTGGACCTTCGTGGGGCCTACAATCTGGTCTGAATCACAGAGGGCACTGAATGGAAGGCTGGCTTCTGCACCCAATGCAAATATTTTGACTCTCTAGTTCTGCCTTTTGGATTGAGTAATGCTCTGGTGACATTTCAGCATTTTGTCAACAGTATCTTCCAGGACATATTGTACTGATTAATGGTTATTTATTTGGATGATATTCTTGTTTCTTCTGAAAAATAGATGGTCTCCGAACAACATGCATGCCATGTTCTCAGCAGACTCCAACAAAACCATCTTTATGCCAAACTGGAGAAATTGAGTTTGACAAAGACACCGTTGAGTTTCTTGGATATATCATTTCCCGCAAAGGGCTAAAAGTGGAATCACAAAAGATATCTTCCTCCTCTGGGTGAAATGCCCCAAAGGATGTAAGGGGTATTCAGCAGTTTCTTGGGTTTACCAATTGCTCCAGGCATTGTATCAAAGGATTCTCTCACTTAATAGCCCCGATAACTGTGCTTTTCCAAAAGGGGGTCCACTTTGTCCTGTCGCCAGAGGCACAGTTTCCATTTGATAAGCTAAAGAAATCTTTTACCTCAGCTGCCATTCAACACCCGAATCCTGCCAAGCTCTTCACCATAGAGGCAGAAGCTTCAAGTTTTGCTGTCAAAGGCATTCTTTCACAACCTACTGGCCTTTGTATTCAACTCCATCCTTGCGTCTTCTGTTAAAGAAAATAAGGGATATGGAGTTACTTTCAATAAAGGCAGCACTTGGAGTATGGAGACACCTACTAGTTCCCTGTCCAGGTTTTTACCAAGAATCTGGAAAAATCTCAGAACTGCTTGTAATCTTAACCAGTGACAGATTTGATGGTGACTTTTCTTTGCCAGATTCAACTTCATCGTCACCTACTGCTCTGGATCACATAATAGGAAGGCAGATATCCTGTCATGTAAGGACAAATACACTGAGTCAGATGTGGCTCCCTGGGTTACTGTTTTATACCCATCAAATTTTATTTCGGGGTCAACACACAGGAACCTGATGTCTATTATCCAGTCCTTGCCAGACTTGAGGTGTTGAAGATGTGCCATGATATCCTGGTTGCTAGCCACTTCTGCCACTGCAAGACCCAAGACCTAGACTGACATTAAGAGGTACATTACTTCATGTGATCTGAGCTATTGGAACAAGTGTCCATGTGCCAAACTGCTTGGTCTTCTCCAGCATTTACCTGCCCCATCTTGGCCAGCATCCTGGGTATCCTTGGATTTCATTGTAGTTACCTCCCTCCCAGGGTTGTACTGTCATCCTCATCACCATTGATCGCCTCACTAAGATGGCACACTTTATTTCTGTTCATTCCCTTCCAGCCACCCTGGCAATGGCCTGCATTTTTCTAGATAACATTTTTCAGCTTCCTGTACTGCCAACTTCAATAGTCTCAGATCAAAGTCGGAAATTCACTTCCCATTTTTGGTGCAAACTTTTAGGAATGGAGCGTCCTACCTCCTCAGCCTATCACCTGCAAAGGGGGGGACAGAACAGGTGAATCAGATCCTTGAGCAATACGTCCGTTGGTTTCTCAATTATTGTCAAGATGACTGGGTCACCCTCCTGCCATATGCAGATTTTGTGTGCAACAGTTCCACTCATGCATCCACCCAACATAGTCCATTCTACACAAACTATGGTTTTCACTTCCACTCTACTGTATCTATAGATTCCCCAGTCCACACCACAGCAGATTTAGTTGACCACCTTCATCAGGAGCTTACCGAACACCTGGAAGCTGCCAAGGAGGCATACAAATGTCAAGCCAACCAAAAACACCAAGCCACACCAACTCTGTCTGTAGGTGTCCTCCAAACACCTCAAATCCATCAGTCCCTGAGCCAAACTGGACAATCAGTACCCATGCCCATTTAAGATCACAGAACAAATAAATCCTGCAGCATTTAGGTCCAGTTGCCAGAATCCTTAAAGGTCCACCCAGTTTTTCACATGTCCCTTCTCAAACCCTATGCAGAAAATCCGTTCCTGGCCACTTTGCTTTACCACCACCTCCTGTAGATGTCCAGGGTCAAGAGGAGTATGAGGTCAGGGGAATCCTATACTCCAAGCAAGTTTGAGGCAAGCTTTATTATCTGATTGATTGGGAGAGTTATGGACCAAAAGATCAATCATGGGAACCATTAGAAAACATCCATACTCCAGAAATCATTTGTGCCTTCCACCAAATATCCCCTGAAACCAGATCCCACTGCCCTTAGGAGGTGCCCTTGAGTCGGGGGGGAGGGGTATTGTCAGGGGCCAGCCTGTAGCAGTGCCAGTATCATGGCAACCTAATGAGGGTCCCTGGCCTTGACAGAAGTTGTCTTATTGGCTGCAGGAGTCAGCTGCTCAGTGTCCTCCTCATCTGCAAGTGTGTTTGGTCCTGTCCTGGTCTCTAGCCCCGCTCCAGCATCAGCCCATCCTGTACCTGCTCCAGTCCCAACCTGTACCTATTCCTGCCCCAGAACCCCACTCCATCCTGGCTTCTGACTCTCGGCTACACCTCCTGACTGTGACTCTGGCTAACCTTTCAGCTCCAGCTTTGGTTTCTGACTGCCAGCTCTGAATTTTGGCTATGCCTTCTGACTATGACTTCAGCTTAGGCTTTGGCTTCTAATGCCTGGCTCTGACCTTTGGTTCGCTCCAGGACCCTACTTCCACTGGATTCAGCTCTAACTGGTAGGCCAAACTGTTGCTCCAACCATTCAGCCAGACCACCCACAACGCAGTCATTGACACTTAGCCTAGATTAGCCCTAAAGGACAAATAGAGCTATAGAAACCTATATTGCCTTTTGAAACCTAAGACTACACTCATTCATGTGTCTAAATTTGCTTGTTTAAACTTTGTAAATAACTCTCTAATTTCATTTTCCTATTTAATCAATCTCCATATAGTTTACTAGAGGATTGGCTACATGCATTGTCTTTTGGTGCGAGACCTAAAGCACAATTGACGTGGGGTAAGTGACTGGTCCTCTGGGATTAGGAGTAACTTGAACATTGCTGTAATCCTTGGTGGAAAAATATATCTATCACAGAGATATGCTCACCTGGGTGGCAAAACAGATTGGAGTACCCAAGAGACTGACTGTGACCCTGTGTTAAGGCTGTCAATGTGCCTGAGGGGTTTGCACTTGATGCAGTTAGTTGGTGAGCTCTAAGTTTAGAAATCACAACCAACTTGGTGTTTGTGCTGTGGTTTTTAACTGTCTTCTCTGAGGTTGGTACTCATGTTCTTGCATCACTGGTAGACAGACAGACAGGCATCTTTTTAGTCAGCTACCTGGCAGCTTGGATAGATAGATGGGTAGCTAGGTTAGATAGCTATCTAGGCTTAAAGGCAATACAACAAATCATAAATTCTAAGCAAGTTTAAGATGTCTCTATTTGACAGCATCATTTAATGGGTATGAGGCAGTTGAAGAATGTAATATAGTCCCATGGTTTCTTAACTAAAAAAAGAATAACAAATGCTGAAAATCTCTGCCAAACAACAAAGCAAATTTTATACACGCTCATCAATTTAACCCTAAAACCTTAAAAGCCTGAGGGTGATCCCAACGCCTTTAATACCAAAGGCCCTAACTATGCCACAGATCAAGCACCAAGCCCAAGCCTGCTTTGTCTGAGAAAGATGAAAGCACACTCAAACAGGTGAAGGCTTTTTTTTAATCATCACCTGCAATTAAGCAAAGGAAAACTAAGAGGGGAAGAGGTAAGCTGAACTTGTTTTAAAAAGACACCACGGGAGCAGGTGGATGCTTGCTAAGGATGGCTGTGGTGTCTGCTGTCATTCTTTCACCAAATGATGTGCATTCATTGGGATTTCCTGCACGTTAACAACAGATCGGTTGGTGGGAAAGTCTGGTGGATGCTGCAAAAGCAATTTTTTTTTCTGTATCATTCTGGAAAGGATATTGCTAAAAAAAGTTCTCAAGCAATATCAGACTTCTATTGGAAGAAGGCAGCATCATAAAGCAGTTCATTTCAGAACATGGAGGATAATTTTTACCCTCTCTCTTGTTTTAAAACCAATAACCCCCAGCTCTCTATTGCAAGTACTTGTGATATTTGGTGGTTGTTTTTTTAAAGCCCCAGCTTCTGAAGTCATGATATCACATGAGAATTTCAGCTATCACTGGGGGGGGGGGAGTTTCTAGCCCTCATTGTCACTGAGAAACTCCCAAAAACATGAGTGCCCTAATGGTTCAAAAACCAAATGGCAAATAAAAAGAACCCAACATTTATTATTATTTTAAATCCCATTATTTTTAAGTCAATCTCATGATTTTGGGGTGTGACTCATGATCTTTGAATGCTTGAAGCTAGCAACACAGTAGCCATGGTCATTAAAATCCATTTTAAAAGGCCTTCTATTTTGCAAAAATCTGTAGAATGATGCTGTTATTTGATACAATTAATTTTTATGTATAAATTTTGCATTTATGCAAAACTCAAGGCACTAACGACCACTTTTGCACACAGAGCCTGCTACCACACAAATTCCATAGAATTAACATCTATTAAAAACACCCCCAACTCACTTCCAAGAAAACTGTCCTCTTTAAAACCCATTCAGTAGCCACAAAAAAAACTTCCCTATCACTGATAAAATCCTCCTTCACAAGCCACTCACACCTCAACCAACTCACCTATTACCTGGGAAATTCTGGAAGAATAGGTAGGCCTTGAAGATCAACAAATCCAAGTTGCCAGACCAGAGGAGAAATAATTGCCAGAGCTGAGGTCCACTCATTGAAAATGCCCTGATGCCAACCCTCATTTATTTAGTTCTCTGGGCTGCTAAATCAAGCAACTCAAATGATTGCTGTTCTATTCCCTGTATAGAGATGCAGACCGCCAGCAGGCAGGCCTCAGTGTGTGCATGCAAGGGTATATCTGTATGCATCTCTTTGCAGGATCAGGGCTTTGAAAAGTAAAGTTCCAGGACAAAATGCCTCACCCCCAAAAAAGCCATCATTCCATTCTCCTTCGCATCAACCCCCATCCCTCGGGAGCACATAACTTTAATCAAATCTGGATTCTCGCAGATTAAGGTGGGATTAAACAATTTCCATTGGGACACCAATAGGAAAGATTTCCAGAAAGTGACGATCATCTGAAAAGAGCAAGTCATGATGCAAATGGTTTTGCAACCTAAGTGTAGCTTTTTCTACAGCAAAACCTACCACACTGGTGGGGACTAGGGGGAAGAGAGGGAGAAAGAGATGCGTGTAAATTACTAGCAATAATAAATGCCTCTGATCTTTGCACTGACAGCATGAAATGCATAATCTGAATAAAAATTTCAAATGAAGATTGTATAACGAGAAAATCAATATGATCCAAATACATAAATAGAAAGTTAATGGAGAGAGCTTTTATGTCTGCACAGAAGTGCACAGTATTGGCCAAAACATGGCAGGGCTTCCCCTCACCCCTCCATTTTCTCTTTTGTGTCTTTCAGGTCACTCTAGCTCATGAAAATCAAGTTGTATTTCTTCTGCTGTGCTTCCTGTAAAATCAATAACAACAATCAATTAAAACTTGTTTTCTGCCAGCTGGCTGTTGTTTGCGATAATAATGCACGGAGCAGAAAGAAGATCACTTTATTTCTTTGACCTATTCAATGCCCTGCTAAATACAGTGTCTGTTCCATCTAGACCTCAAACACTTCTACCTTCCCTCCCCCATGTCTCCTCAGATTTACTTTTAAATGTTGTGAAAGAGATTAGAAATTCTCACTGTCTACAGATAATTCAGAGTATTTACTTTCAGTGTCTCCTTAACTGGCTGAAAGTTAATGTTTAATTTACACTTTACTCAGCAGAGAGTCCCAACATCAAGTTAGGCCAAATTCTGTGCTGATTTAAACCTTGTGTGATTCCATTGACTTTAGTAGGCTTGCAACAGGTGTAAGCTATTAACAGCTGATTTAAAGAGCTGCACAGTGGAAGCCATTTGCAGTTCACAAGAAAACTAGTTTTACTGATCCTACAAAATTCAGGAAGTACACTGCATATTCTTGGGCACCTTATATTATCGGTTTATATCTACACCAATTTAATGCCACTGTAGAGTTTGGACCTTAAATCTCACTGTCACACTGTACTATTATTTATTATTTGTATCATAGTAGCAACCAGTCAGGATCAGGGCCCCATTTTACTAGATGCTGTACACACAGAGGACAATCCCTGCCCTGAACAGTCATAATTTAGATAAGCTGCGGTAGTCAGTAAGAACATAAGAACGGCCATACTGGGCCAGACCAAAGGTCCATCTGCCCAGTATCCGGTCTTCCGACAGTAGCCAATGCCAGGTGCCCCAAATGGGAATGAACAGGAGAGGTAAATCATCAAGTGATCCATCCCCTGTCACCCATTCCCAGCTTCTGGCAGTGTGACAAAAGTAGGGAAAAACCAGGGGAGGAGAAGGAAGGAAACAGCAATAAGAACATGTGTTATGATAGGTCAGTGATGCACATTGCCAGAAGCGAGGAGGTATGGAGTCTTGTACTAGGTCTGAAAATGCAGCTAAAATCGTTGGTCAACTAAAGATGGTCAAGTTATGCAACAGCTTGAACATAAGCATTTCTGCCTGTTAAGAAAGGAGATTAGGGGTTTGAATACTCAAACCTCTTTTCTACCTTTTGAATAATGAGTATCATATGACCAAGTCCACCCTGGACTTTTCTCCAGGTAGCAGGATACAAAGGATTTATCTGTTCATTTATACATTTAGTATAGGGTTTTTTAAGGAGCCCAAGGAAGTTAGGCACCCAACTCCCATTGATTTGTCAATGAGGTTTAGGCACCTAATCATACCAGACCACTTTGAACATCCCAGTCTTACTGAGGATAGAGTGTGCCCATGGGTGTGGTATCCAGGTGTGTTACAGTAATTAAAAAGAAACAAGGGTTGCCAGCATTTATCTCAAAACAGGCAAGTGATACAATATGTGCTACCTGCACTCTCCCCCACTGGATGGGGACATAGCCTCTGGCTGCGATCCTAAGCAGTGAAAAAGCCAGAGTGAACAAATGCATTTTGAACTGCTTCTAGAAACCCACCAAACTGGGGAGTCTTGGGGACTGTCGGGGGAAGTAAGTTCGAGAGCAGAGGATCTCTTATCTCCTGATAATTTCCTGCCACCTGTTAATCAAGCCTGGGCACAGGCACAAATTGCTTTTTGGTGGAGCAGAACCCTTACAATTAAGGCATAACACAAGGGACATTCCCAGACAGCTGGGTCCCAGGTCATTCAAAACCTCATAGAAAACAATCAGCACCTTGAATTATACCCAGAAATGGGTTGGGAGCCAGTACAGAGGCCACAGCACTGGAGTTGTGTTTTTCTATTGGCCTACTTCACTTAAGAGGCAATCAGCCACAATTCCACAGTCACCAAAGCTTCCAAATTCTTCAGTGGAGCCCTGTCATAAGCCGAACACTCAGTCCCTGATGTAACAAAGGCAAAGTTAAGTGCAGCAAGTGGAAAGGTTACAAATATGAAGACCAGCTGAATATGGTAAAAGGCATTTCAGATCACACCTGTCATCTGGCAATCCAGGAGCAGTGATGGATCTAGTACGGTCCCCAAGAAGTTGAGAGAAAAGTAGTAATAGTTCTTCAGAAGCGGGAGTGGTTATAACCTCCTTAAGTTCCTCAAAATGGTTTCCCCTGTCCATCAGCATCATCTCTAGCTTGTCTGGATTAATCTAAACTAGCAAGTTTATATCAAGGACCCTAATTCAGCCAGGCACTGGGAAAGCAAGGAGACTGCAGAATATGGGTTCAATGAGAAGATATAAAGCTGGGAAATCATCATCGGCCACCAGGCAACTACAAAACAGCAACTACAGAGAAGCAAATTTAACCCCCTCAATACCCTAATAGCAGCAAACTAGTATGTGTAAAGGATGGAGAGGAATGCAAGTGGCAGATGGCATTTTAAAAAGTCACATATTAACAATAGACAAATAACCCTCGCATTACTTAAACCTCTACCACTGGGCTCCAGGGCACCCTGGGCTTGTCCAGCATGAACAATGCAGACTGCTGAGCTCCCAGCAACCAAAATGTTCATGGCCTGAGCCAGGAGCTGAGCAGATACACATCTGGGCTAACGACAGTTTCATTCTGTGAATTTATAGGTTCCTTAAACCTTCCAGCCCTGTACCTGCATCTGAAATGGAGACTGTACAAAGCTAAATTATCAAGATCCCACTATCGGTGATTCTACTTGAGCTTATTATTTGTTTAATAGCTTAACATTATTTTTTCTTCTTGGCCTAGAGTTTTTTTTCTTTAAGTTTACACTTTTTTTCTGACCTGTCTCCTGTTTTTCTTCATCAATTTGATTCTGAATTACATTTTTATATAGGTCCCTTCCCTGAATATTTGCAATTGCAGATTACCTCTCCTGACACAATTGTCTAACACCTTGATTTGGTATTTGTTCTATAGATTATGTCCCTCATATATACAGCCCTGGTTACTGCATGGAGTTTGATAAAGAGGACATTCTTATCAGAGCTTCTTGTTAAAATATTGGCAGCACAGCCCGAGTGAATGTGTAAAACACATGTAATAGACCAGTCTGGATCGATATTTGTATATTTGTCCAATGGCATTCTGGGTACTGTTGGGTGATAAGTTTCAATGCATTAGTAGTTGAATTGTTTATGTTTAAGCTGCTTTGGGAGTTTTAGTTTTTTCTGTTTTAGTTATTAATGTTAACTGTGTGTCATAGAATAGAATCACAGACATGTAGGACTGGAAGGGACCACAATAGGTCATCTAGTCCAGTCCTCTGCATTCAAGCTGTCCCTGGTAAGCAACTACTCTAAACTGTGACACTTGATTAGACTTAGGTGGAGCTGAAAATTCTTGGGGGAAGACTTAACTAGTGCTGTTGGATGGTCTGATGCTTATTATCTGGGCTTAATCTTTGTCTCTGCGCTCTATTCTGGTTAGCATTTTTGAAAAGCAGCTGAAACAAATTGCTATGAATCTGACATATTGAGAGCAAAAAAGAGTTCTGCACAATAATGAACTATGTAGAGATATTTGTGTTGAAAAATAAAGTGAAGGATTTACAGATGTTTTATACTGAAGTTAGTTCACATATACAATCTAACTCAATCATGAAATGGCAGAACCCATCTTAAGTCTAGCTAGCTGATGAATATATAATAATAAGAGCTAGTTGCTGGGCTACAGCTTTCATGTTCTATTAATGTGAGAAGCTAAGTTAACACAAGTATTAATATTTGTGTGTCATTTATGGAAAGTTTGTTACAAAGGCTTAGAATGCCCATTTTTCATAGTTCAGATTAGGTCACAGAGATCTTGAAAAATAAAAAACAAAATTTAATTTATCAAGAACAACAACTGACTCGATCAACTTGATTAGTTCATCTACCCTTTTTATCTTCTCTGGTACCTCCATTTGTTTCAATTTTGCTTTCACTTTGTAAAACTAAAGATACTTTTCTGCATGGGATGGGTAAATAACAAATATTTTTCCTCTGCTTCACTCATCCCTGCCTCGGAATATTAAACCTGATGACTAGTTAACAGTACTTGGCTTGGGCTTCCCAGCCCTTGCAAGAACTTGTGTTTGTGGTATTTGAAACATTAACGTATAACTCACTAGGCCAAAACTTGCCTTGCCTTAAATCCCATACAATCCGACAAAAGTCCACCCTGGGAAGAAAATGGAGTTGCATGGGTCAGGATTTGGCCCAATTTTTGGACTTTTTCCTTTTCTGTGTTTTATATTTTGCTGTGTTACCATCTTATGAGAACCCTTTCCCCCCCATATTTTCTACAGTCTGTTAAATAGGCAGGACAGCTTTTAGATTTCTGTTGTGTCCTAGGTTTGTTATATCCTTTTGCTTCATGTACCTCATTATGTGTCCTAGCTTTTGTTAAGGGTAAAACAGCTCTCTAATGCAGACCTTATTCAATTTTTTTAACCCTTTTATATGGAGGACTTTTCTGTCCAAATGGTTTTTGTATTTGCATGGGACTTATTATTTAAATTCATTATAAACAGTTTGAATCAAACTCTCTGTGTACAATGACATTTCTAAGATCCCATATATTTTTCATCTGTTGCTATGAACTCCATCAAAACCCCCAAACCGATGCATCTTACTGAGAGTTCTAAGTACAGACCTAGCAACTCTGCAAAAATGGCGGTCATTGGTCACATTCCATTTTGTTATAAAACATGCCTCAAATGCTCTCATTGTAATAGACATTTTTTCCATAGGCGTTGCTAGGTCTGATTTTCCCAGGAGGGAAAGAAATTTACCATTTTTTGTAGGAAATTTGAGATTCTCACAAAAATCACATGTCTTCAGGAGCTGGGGCTTAAAACAAACAAACACACACCAAATACCATGAAACTCACAATAAAATCCTGAGGAGCCGAAAACACTGAGAGAAAACAGTACATTTTGTTAACTGCACAAGCATTCAGCTCGGTCTGATTCTACTCAGTCTTCTAGAAACGTATAGTATACACTGGGCACGTTCAGAGACTTAACAGCGACAATAGCATAATCACTCTCATATTAGTATCTTTCTAGTTTCTTCTTAAATTCTGAACTTAACTTGAAAGACTTGCCACTGTGGCCATTTTCTCCATCAAGAAATAACTCACTTTGTGGACTTGCTCATATCAAGTGTTTCATGCCAGTCTCCAAATAATAGCACCATGCAAATTACAGCATTAACTATAGATTTCCCCATAGATGTAGGATAGGTGTTTGTCTATATTTGACATATACTTGTGTTTGTTTTCAGTCTAATCATCTGTGAACTGCATATGAATAAACAAGTGGCACACCACAGTGCTGTTATGAGATGAGACTGGACCTTATTTCTTGGCTCCAGTATCTGTCCTGAGTGAGGTTTACAATAAATTGTCACATGACAGGGATCAGTATTCACTGAATCTAGCAATTAGTGTTAGAGCAGGGATTCACTGGCCACAAATGCCATATAAGGGCTACAGCAAGACACTGGTCTATGGTCTCCATAGCTTACATCTCCTGGCTGAGAAGGATTATGTCACCCCTCAGACTTCAGCTTGGTCTTATGCAACACCCTTTTACTAGGCTTTGTGAGAAGAAGCAGAATTTTATCCTTATATTTCTTTTCTTTAGAACTGCACTTTTGTTTGGTCCTTTTCTTTATTTACCCCTTATTATTCTGATATATATTTTGGACTTGTTTATTCTTCATCCTTCACCCTTGTTATTTTCTCATTATTGCTTTTCTGCTCCTGAAGATTTTCTTCTATTCGCCTTTGTAACTTCCAAACATACACACACACATGTTCGAGAGAGAGAGAGAGAGAGAGAGAGTGCACAGTCAAAGGTAGTGGCAGATTTTTCCTTGATTACTTGGCTGAATGGTGTCAGCAAAGAAAAAACAGATGTCGGAGGCACAGCTCCTAAAGGCCAAACAGGCCAAATTAAAGGAAAATGAAAAGATGTCCAGGCTAATACACTCATTCTTCAGACAAACTCATATTTCCTATCAAGGTTTGAAAAAAAAAAAAAAGTCAGTCCTATAACAGAAATATTAAGGGGTGTTTATGGTCTGCCAGATGATTGGAGCATAATAAATGTAATTTTGTAAGCTTGTAAAGTATCTTGACATTGCCTTACAAAACCCACAATAAACCATTTGGTTAGATTGAAATTAAACAATTTCTATACCCTTATTAAACTTATATGCAGAAAATATAGCAATGAAAAATGAGAAAGAAGTTTGCTGATTGTGAGCAGCAATGGAAATGATTGAGAATGGCCTGTTTATTTAAATCTGTAGTAGGCAACAGTAAATTTGAAATGCAGTGTATCTCTCTTTAAATTTTACTGTGAGCCGGATTCTGATCTCAGATGCAGACAGAGTGCCTGTGACTTCAATGGGACCTGCACATTCATATGCAAGGGAACAGAATTTGGTCCAAGTATGTTAGTTAAGAGTCTCTGAACTTTTCTCGACGTTCCAGAAAAGAAAAGGCCTGCAGTACAGATAAACCTCTGTTGATTCCTGGTGAAGTGATCCCTACTGCAGTTATTGGGCAAGTCCTAACACTCAGCCTGCTAGTGTTTCCCTGAAGCATGACATGCACCTACAGAATAATGAAGACATTGAACTTTTTGATTGACAGAACCTCAATGATTCACAGAAAAGAACAATTATTGCAACATAGTGGCAACCCCCTTGGATTGAAATTTCCCTCTCATCTGCAGGGTAAGAAGGATGCCAGAATTATAAACATTTTAATAAATAGCTACTGCAAGTTTACAAACATGCCAGATGTCCTAGGAGATTAACTGCTTGAACTTGAATACTTCGTCTCAAGAGTTTCAGTAATATGTAATCTTGGTAACATCTCAGACATTAAAGTCAGAGGCTGGAGTAGTAACTGGCAGCACCTTTCTCCCATGCAGGGTTTTTGGCCAGCTGATCCATGCAGATCAGAAACCATGACACCATGCCCTCACCATTCTTAGGGCAGACCCCTCCTTGATTTGTGGGTTGATCACAGAGCTTGGTTTTAGGGCCCACAGTGGTTGCAGAATCCCCTGAAGCACCTCCATACTCTGAGGCCGAATCATGGTAGCCTTCTGTGGGCCCTCTGAGGCCAGGAGCTACAGGAGGGTTAAAACTACAATCAAGATAAAAGCACAAGTAGAAAGTGGAATAAATTACAGAGCTATAAAAGCACTGGATTCCAATGTTTACTTCATAGCTTGAAAGACTGAGTCCAAAGCCTCTATACTGTCCACACATTTTATACTGAACATATCTGTGTGATGATAAAAAGCATTCCTTTCAGAAAGTGGTAAATGAATTCAAGCATCTTCGACAATTTCTACAATGAATCTGTGGGGGGAAAACCCTCAGCTACTGAACTGCAGTGGTGAAAAGCACCAAACAGAAAGATCAGACTGATTATATTTCAACTAGTAGCTGAAAGCTTGTGCTACCACCTACGTGTTATTCATATAAAAAAGCATGCACAGTATTATCGTGAGCAGTGTTGCTATTTGTACATGTTATCTAGAGTTTGTGCACAGTGCTACTCCCTGGCTGGAGGCACAACCACTTCTTTGTTACCCCACGTAGCCGTAACTACCACCTTCAGGTTCAGTAGCTGTCATGTTGATAGTCATCAACATCACACCTGGCAGTTTTTCCCCAAATTATTCCAAAGTGCATATAAACCAGTCCTCCCAAGCCTAGGTTTAAACATCCCCCTCGCAGCTCAGTTTTTACTTTATTTTCCACAGCTCTCTTCTTAGTAGGTATAACACTCAATGTCCTTTTTATTCCACACATGACCTTTTCAGCATCTGAAATCAAAATCTTTCTGTATCCAGTAATAACACTGTGCATTGCCCCACTCCTCCTATTTCTTAGACTTCCTCATTTTTCAATCCTGTAGCCAGCTATCAAAATTTTGCCATTCAATCAAAATCTCAATTATTCTTAAATCATCCCAGATGAAAGGGCCCATACATCCCGCACTTTTTCCAGTGTCCTGGATTTTTCAGTAAGCTTAATGCTGGTGAAAAGAGCCAAAATGAAGTCTTCGACCTACCAAACTGGTTCTGCATCGGCAATGGCAGTACTGCCTGACCCATATTGCAGGAAGGACCATCTCTAGTGGTGTGAAGGTTGTTGAAATTCCAATTAAATGCTGGCCTCTCTGTTGAGACGATAGAAAAGGATGCCAATCAGCACCAATAATGCTGTGTACACATGTCCACAGAGCTAGAGAGACCACCAACTCATTCCATACAGGCCACCAAACAACCACCAGAAAGTAATCAGTTTTGGACATGCTAACCTAGGTCCGATTTGACCTAGCAATGAATGATCTATATCTATCTATGATATTATAGCTATGCTTTTCCAGTGTGCCCATCACAAGAATGCTTGCTGTTAGTGATAAACTGTTCAAACTTGCCACCTCAGTCCATGCTAGGACACTTGGATAAAAGTGGCCAGGTTTTCAAACATCTTGAGAACTTGCAGCTCCCAATAAAGTCAATAGGAAATATGGGTGCCTTTGAAAATCAGCCCACTTTTCATTAAGTGCCTAAATATTAACTGAGGTAGCTAACTTTACGCATTTAGGTTTGAAAACTTTGGACCAGGTACCTATCACTGGATAGTATCGATCTTAATACTAGTCTTCTGGGCCAAACATTTGGATATCACATATCTAAATAATCCAAGAGACAATGCACTCTGAAGCAGGCAGCCAGAGAAGGAATGGAATTGTACCTTGAAAAGCTCAGACAAAAGAAGCTGCTACAACTGGTTGGCTCTCTAACTTTATCAGTAAAGACAAGGGGCCTTTGAGTGGGGAGAGTCATTAAGAGCTTGTTCCGGGGGTTCCTGGAAAAGGAGGGTGACAGAAGCTATACACTTGTCAGAGGAGCAAACTGAAGAACTGGGAGGTTGTGGGGTTGGAGAGAATTTTAAATTATTTGAGTTCAGATATTAACTTGGAAGTTTTGGAATTTGAACAATGCTGTTAAGGTTTATCAGTCACTACTGTAACCATATCTGTGATTTGCCCCAGTCTCTCAAAAATGTAATTTATTATAGACTCTATAAACAAAATACAGATTTGACTGTGAAATTTAACAGATAGGTTTCCTAATTTTCCTATATTTTGAAAGGAAATCAGTATTTCTCCCTGGCTGAGATGAAGTTGGAACATCACAGCATACTCCAAGCCACAAGGAAGAAGCAGGAGGAGGATGGGGAGTAGTGCCCCCCACCCCAAGCCAAAATGAACGAATTACTCCCATTAAAAGGACTTCTGTAGCAGAAGGGGTTTGAAGACAGCCTGGCTGTATTGTGCCAAGCTTAAGGTGATTTCATAAAGAAATATGCTTTCATCCACTATGCAGAATGAAGGCACTTAACTCCCTCGCCTCAAGCTACCAGAGACCAAGGTGACATACATACACTCTTCTTCCTTCACATACTTTCTACTGATCTTCTTGGGGGTCTTCAGGTGTTTCTGCTACCCATTGTACTGCTGCTGGCCCCACCCCAATGTACTAAACCACAGACAGGCAGAAAAGAAGGAAATTATTCAAGGGCCCCAAAAAGGCCTAAAGTACCACTCATATTTTTAAGTTGACTGAATTGGTTACCCACATGATCCTCACGATTCTAAAAAGTTGGTGTGCACATGTACGCGCACATATATTTAGGAGTTGCATATAAAGGTAACTGATGGAGAACCTGGGAGTTGCCTTCTGGTAGGAGTCAACTTTTAGTGCATACAGTGTGTGTATTAAAAGTTGACTCCTACCATCCCTTAAAATGAAATGGATGGCAAAACCCAAGTTCACCTTTATAGGCAGCTCCTGAAAGCACTATATCTTTAAGGATATTTGACTACTTTCTAGAATGTGAATTGTTAGATAACTATATAATGCCCAAAAGTTACTTATGTTTCAATTAGATTCCAGAACAGTGTGTCTATTTACCTTAATCATTCATGTTGAGGTTTTCAAGGTCTTTTGTCTTTGTGTTCCTATCATGTGAACTCATCAAGCATCAAAGTTTTTCAGCTTGTGCACTGATAACATTACAGCTGGCATAACACCATAAAACATTTTGGCAGCCAAACAAATAGCTTTACACGAGACCCAACATAATTGTGGGTTATTAAAAAATGTTTCCTGCACACTACTGGAATTCCCCTAATTAGCAGAGTATTTTCTAATCTGTCCAAAATACATTGTACATTGTGCCAAAACTTCTACATGTTTTTACCCTCATTTGCCCAGTTTACTGGGGGTTTCTTGGTCGCACTTAGAGAACTGGCTTCAGATCCACTATTAAAGCATGTAGAAGAACTGAGGCAGTTGAAATCTAAAACTGTATAGGAATTTTCTTCCATTGACTTCATATGGAGCAATACCAAGCCCAGAATCTTTCACTAAGCCAGAGGTGGCCTGGTGTCTTGTGGGCCAATTTCAACCCAGGGAGTTCAACAATACTGCGATTCTTATTTTTAATATGGAGGCTTGGCCAGCATAGACTACAAGTCCCAGCATGCAAAGCGCCATCTTGCTCCCAGAGTAAAGTCTCTTAGATAAAGGTGCCTTGCATTCTGTTGTATTTCATTCTGGGATCTGTAGCCTCAATAGGCTGCACCTTCACAGTTAAGATGGTGACTGCTGTAACCTGCTGGATTTCATGCAAATTAGCTCCTCAAGCTCCTGCCAGTTTACCAACGTGGCCCTCAATTGGCAATCCCTGCACTAAATTAATAAGGAGCAATACCCTCTTCTTTTTCCAAGAACTAATGAAAAATATCCATCCCATAACCATTAACTCCCAATCCCTCCACTGCTGATATTGTAGAAAACTTTCAATTTATAATGATTTAGTGCAATTACCCATTGTGCACTGTAAAATGTCCTTAGGGGAAAAAAACAGGATCCTTTCTTTTCATAAGCTGAGAAGTACTGAAGTAACTTCTCAAATGGTTTTACTCTGAAAATAAGCTAAATCTTAAAGACCAAAATAGAACTCATAATTTATATGACTTTAAAATAATGTTCATGGCAATACATATTTACAGTGAAAATTACTTCCAACAGTGCATGTGCATGCAAAACTTTAGAAAGTAGAAAATACAATCCCTTATCTTCATGAATTATATACTATTATGAAATTTATTTTACTAGCGTCATCTTAATAAGTAACAGAAAGGTTGATTATGATAATTCAATAAACTTCAATGGGAGCTCTGTCTGAACAAAGACAGAATAAAAGCTGAAAGATCTGACCTTTTTTAGTTTGCTTGTCTTTTAGATAAGATTCTTTCACAAATAAAGTCTATGGTCCTGATTCATTCTTTCCTTTGACCTATCCTAGTCATTTACATCCATCAAAAATGATCATAAAACCCCACCATTCTGATCTGGTAGCACTTTACATCCAGTTTGCACTGATGTAAATGAATGACCTTGATGCAGGAGTACTGCAAATCTAGAGGTCCAGATTCTATTAGTTACGTTGGTGCAACTGCAGAATAATGCCACTGAATGAGTTATTTACTTTGGTGCAACAGTAAAATTTGCCCAATGGGTTGTTCAGTATAATCACATAGGTTCATATCCTCTGCTGATGACAAGAATTGAGGTAGTTGAAATCTAAAAATGTATGGAGCTCCACTGATGTACACCTGCTGAGTTTCTGGTCCATAATATATAAAGCCTAGAGCAGGGGTAGGCAACCTATGGCACGTGCGCCGAAGGCAGCATGTGAGCTGATTTTCAGTGGCACTCACACTGCCCGGGTCCTGGCCACCGGTCCGGGGGCCTCTGCATTTTAATTTAATTTTAAATGAAGCTTCTTAAACATTTTAAAAACTTCATTTACTTTACATACAACAATAGTTTAGTTATATATTATAGACTTATAGAAAGAGACCTTCTAAAAACATTAAAATGTATTACTGGCACGCAAAACCTTAAATTAGAGTGAATAAATGAAGATTCGGCACACCATTTCCGAAAGGTTGCCGACCCTAGAGCATGCAATTTGCAGAAAAACCTGCAGGTAGGGAGAGGGTTTCACAGAGGAAACCTCTGCAGGATCTCCTCACTAAGACCTTGTCTACACTACAGGTTACTTGAGTATAATTTACATCGCTGAGGGGTGGGAATAATCCACCTCCCTGAGCGACGTAAGTTATACCAACCTAAGTGCTGGTGTAGACAGAGCTAGGTCAGTGGGAAAGCTTCTCCCACTAACATAGTTACCACCTCCCTGGGAGACAGGAGTTATTAAGCCAATGGGAGAGTTCTCTCTCCTCCCGTCTGCTTAGAGTGTCTCCACCACAAGTGCTACAGTGGCGCAGCTACACTATAAGTGCTGTAGTGTAGATGCAGTGGCAGATTACCGCACGGGCAACAGGGTCTGTGCCCAGGGGCCCTGGCCAATTTGGGAACCCCCGGCAGGATCGCCATGACTCTGGTCCCGCCCCCTGCTCCTCCGCTCCCCCCACCCAGGGTCCTTCTGCCCTGCTCCGCCTCTTCCCATTGAGGCCCCACACCCTGGCCAGGCCAGAAGCCAGAGCCCAGCTGTGGTGGTGAGCACACATTCCCCCACCACCCCGCACAGAGCTGGCCCAGCCTCTCGCTGGAGCCCCTCTCTCCCCATGCCCGCAGTCCAAGCCATTCCCAGAGCCCTACTTCTCCCCCCCATGGCTAACCTGAGCCATGCCGTTCGCCCCTCCCCCTCAGCCCATTTTTGGCAAAAGTGGGCATTTGTCCTGTTTGCTCTTGCCAACTGGTGATCGTTTGGCAAGAGCAAAAACAGGACAAATGTCAAGTTTTGCCAAAAAAGTTGGGACATTCAGGGCAGGTCTTAAAAAGGGAACTGTCTCGGCCGTAATGGGTCATATGATCACCCCCTAGGCTATAAGAAGAGCCACCCAGGGAGCATGGGCAGCTGCAGGGAGCCCCGGACCTTCCACCTGCCATGGGAAGGGGGCCGGGGAGCCCAAGAGCAGCCCCTGGCCCGTGTCCCTGCCCCCCAGGGAACGCTGAACAGGGCAGCGCTCCACACAGCAGCCCAAGCTCCCTGTGCAGCTCCTACCACAGCTGGGGTTCTGGCCAGGCCATGGGGCAGGGCCTGGCTAAGGGGAGGAGCCCCATGGTGGGATGGGGGGGCCCAAATTTTCTTTGTGCCCAGGGCCCCCAATAAATCTTAATCCACTTCTGTGTAGATGTAGCCTAAATTTCCTCCATATCATTCCATAATTCATTTCAATGGTATTCACAACCCTCTTTTGTTCGCTTCCCTTGAACAGTCATACCAGTAAATTTTTGTTTGCAAAAGTGTTCACGGAAAGAGAAAAGTCACAGCAATTCATGCAAATAGGTATTTGTGCCTGAAGTATCGACCCAGCCATCTGAAAAGCTTTTTGTGATTTTCTGAGTCATCCAGTCTGGAAACAGAAATACAATACTATGTGACTTAGGTGAGCCGTCACACAAATACCGAATACCCAACATTTTACTTCTAGTGCAAGAGTAGTCCATAGACTGGAATGTATTTGAATAAATAATTTCAAATAATGACCAAATTTGAGGTCAAAGTCTATCCATGGATAATTCACGAACAGAAACAGGATAAATTTCAACTAATAAATTGTTCATTGCAAATAATCATCCAGCTTTAATTTTAGATGGAGATATTTTGAGAAAAGGAAGCATAACTCCTCAAAAGCAGAGAGACAGTCTATGAAAGTAAAGAGAAAAATAATTACTTACTCCATATATTACCATGCCCACAACACATTTTCTGTGAAATTTTTCAGAATATAATATATTGTGCAACCACAGATTATCTCATCTTTCTACATTAAGTGCCATATTTTGAAACTGCAGACTACTTTTTCAATATGTGGGCCTACATTATTAACTTATGTAATGCAGAATCCAGTAGATTTTATCATAGATTTATAGCATCTATTATTGAGTATTATACCAGTCCACACATTAATATTTCAGTCTAAACACCCTTTTACATTCTCTACAATATAACTTGTCATTGTTAATCTCTTACGCTGATGTTAAACATCTTCTTACTACCAAAGTCTAAGAACAATGTGGACCATATTTTCTGTGCTGCTGGGAAGAATGATTGAAGAGTGGATTGATTGAAAATCTTGATTTATCTCATCTAAGGTTTGTTATAATGTGTAGTGATTTATGTCCTGGAGCAGGCTCTTTGATTAGTTTACCATGGTCTAGAAAGGCTAAACATTATGGGCATTAAAATTTCAACACAAATGTTTTCTCTGCAGTAAGCACAATAGTGACATCTTGTGCCTATCAATACACATATGAACTGGAGTTCTGACATTTCTCAGTAGACACTTACCTCTAGAGCTTTGTGGTTTAATTGATCAATATATAACCTACTTTGATGCAATTTACACACCAAAACTACATTAAAATAACATTAAGGGCCTGCCTTAAGCCAACAACAGTCAGGAAATGCAGAGTTAAGGCTAAAACTTCATTTTTAACTCATCCCTAGTTATTTTCAGCATCTCTAAGCAATGTGGTTTTGTGCTGCAGTGCCAGGCTAGAGCAGGATTTCAGCATGTGCACCAATTTTCTTGGCTTGTCTTATGATAAATCAGACCTTGTTGTTCTTTACAAAACGTAAACTTGTACTTGACTCCTTTGTAAATGTGTGAATTACTGGTGTGGATGGGTGTGCATTACAGATGCCAATCCACAGATGACATGTGTTGTTACAGTCCTCAACTACAGAGCTTTGGTTCTTTAACTCAAGCTGTAGCAACTCATGCTTTTAATTCTGAAGGTCCACAGTTCAATCCCAGATGAGTCAGCCAAGATCGTGTCCATCACAAATGCACAAGGAGAGCCTGTAAAGAGCTTCACTGCACCTTGCACTTCCTCCAGAACAGAGACACATCCGGTGGTGTCCTTGCCCTCAGGAAATGCTTCCCTCCCATCTACCTCAAAGAGGTTCTGCACCTCAAAAAGCATGAATGTAGTTCCATCACCTTCCTTCCATACTGGGCCCAATCACCCTCAGGATCAGCCAGCCTGTACTGGGTTTACAATGGCGCCGTGCCAATCTAACCCTGCTGTTTTTTAAATCACATGACAGAAGATCATTGATGAATAGTGCCTTTTCTCCCAAATGATTCCAGGGCACTTTACAAACTCTATAGAAAATATTCACTTCACTCAGCAACACTGAAGGGCAGCCACCTCTGGGATGGAATGCAGAAACTGTATAATTGTACAGTAATGTTTATTTCAACTTAAAACAGGGAGTGAAGAAAATACCATATTGAAGTGAACTGAATTTAGGCAAGCCCAGTGTAGTTATCCAACTTGAGTTCAGTCAGGACACCTGATCTTATCACATTAATTCTTGTGAAAATCAGTATGGCATCTTTTATGGTAAGGATCTCAGTTTCACCAGATATTCAATACATAGCACATCCAGTAGCACAGCACAGCATCTCCATGCTGAGTCTTTGGGTCAGGAAGGGGAAAAAACACACCGATACAAACCACGAAAGGCAATACATAGAATAGATAGATTAGATAGATACACAAACACACACAAGATAGATAAAGTGCCACGTGCTGAATTACCAAAATCCACTCTTGTGACAACCTAGGCTTTCCTTGAACACTTTGCATTTTGATACACATCAAGCCTGATTAGCTTTATGTGTTCTGATGAGATCACAGCCCAAGTGGTATAGCTACAGCCCATTCATCAAAGTGTATATACTGCTAGCGAAAGCTTTGTGTGTTATTCATGCAGTAAGCATATGCTTGCCTAATAAAAGGTAGTTTTCTTAAGCAACTTCCACCCTAACCCACCAATGCACAGAAGAAAATGTCTTCATTTCCAACATCAGAGAGAAAAAAATCAACAGCTGGAAAAACTGAATTTGACCATCATATGACCTTCATCAGATTTTTTTTTTTAAATCACTTGTGTGGTAGATAAGGAACATTTGATTTTATTTTCTTCCTGCATCGGTTTATATCAATATTTTTAATGCTACCTCCATTGGCATTTACATAAGATAAAAGGGCTGAAATCAAATTTTTGCCTGAGTATTTTTTTTCTATTTTTATGACTTAGACCTAATTGTAGGTCTGCATTGCAGTCTTCAAACTCTTCTGTACAAAGCATGCATAATTAGCAGACTTGTAAGATTCTGCTAATATCGCAGTTAAGTGCCTTGAGCAAACACACTATTATAATTTTACACCAATTTGAAAATATCCATTTAAATATTAAATGAAGAGGAACTAATCAATAAAAACACACAGTCTCCTGGGAAGTACACTGGAAAAGACAGCAATAATCTGCCATTAACATGCAAATAAAGACCCAGCAGGAAACAATGAGAGCACTGACTTCATTGTGATGTTTTAGAAAGAACATTTTACTAAAATTTGGGCCAAATTCAACTCTAATTTAGATCAGTGTAAACCCAGATTACTTCCATTTACCTCAGCGAGTGTAGACTTGGACCTCTGAGTACTTACAGTGTCCAAACATTTAGAGATAATGCTGAACTGGGAAAGATAAGAGAATGAGCTACAGTCCCTACAGTGTATGTCTAGGTGCTGTACAGATATTTTAAAATAGACAATCCCTAGCCTAAAGAGTTTAGAGTCTGAAATGACAAGGATGGAGTAAACGGGTACAACGTACAAGCAAAGTGGTCAAGGATATGGCTTGGCCAACACCATGATAGTTTCATTTTTAATTTTAGTTTTAGATTTTTTTATTATTATTTTGTCATATGGGCCATTTCCCCCCATAGTCCCTCTACTTAGCTGTTTTTAGTTAGCTAGTTTCCTGCAGATGTCAAGGTAGAAATGGGTCTTTAGGAAAGATTTTAAGGCAGAAAGGGTGCTGGACTTGCAGGCCAGCATTCTATACATAAGGAGAAGCATGGGGAAAACACAGATAGCTGTAGGAGAAATGGACTAATGGTCATCAGGGTTGGCATTCATTGAGAAGAGAGAAGGTGTCAACAAGGACAGATAAGTAGGGAGGGGTAGCACAGTAAGCCATGCTATTGCTTTTGTTCCCAGAATTAATTACTTATATATGTAATGCCTCATCCTACCTAGTCACCTCCTCTGGCACCTCTCTTCTTATGGGTTTGACAGATAGACTTGGGTTCTTTTGGGTCCTGCCTCCAGCCTCATTTGAGTGTTTTCTTTGTCTTGTTCGGATACACCATGACTTGGCAGTGCCTTCACCTCCTGAACTCCTTCCTGGCGAAAGTATTAGAGGTGCTGCTTTGGTGCTAACTACTGTCTAAGTCTGACCCAGACATCTGATATATGTAGACTCCCAAGGAATAACACAAAGACATACAGTATATCTAGCCAGGTAATTGTATTAAATAAATGGTAAACATTAACTAACAATGCAAACACAGTGTTGGGGTCGCTGGTGCCCAACCCCATGACTTATGCCAGAGGTCAATAAGACTTTAATGTCCTGTTGGTATGTGCACTATATTGGTGTGATCCTTAACACCCCTGTATTCACACTCTACACTACTGTAATAATCATGGTACAAAATATGCCTTGTGAGGTATAATTTGAAAATTAATAACTCACTGATCAATAATATTATGATGAAATGTATGTAGCAACATTATATATACAGTTACAAATCCCCCCAGATGACATTACTAGCATATGTTCAAGACGAAACAGTCTTTCCTAGGAAAAGGTGTTAAAACAGATCTATCTAAACAAAGAAATGTGGGTTTACCTCAATTTACATATAAACAGTAAACAGGGACGTCAAACTAACAAGGGGAGAAGATTTCAGCAAACAGAACAATTTGCATTTTAGCAAACACCAGCAGTGGAAAAAAACAACATGGAGCTTCCTTCACCACCAGACTCGATGTTGCCTTCCTCATAGACTGAATAAACTTTACTTTGAGGGATAACCTTCAGAAGAATCCAGTTCAGAGGTTCATTAGACTGTAAAAGAAATGGGCAGAAAACCCCACGTTATCTCTTTCACCTAAGATAACAAAGGAACCAGCACTTTGGGCTTCTGGAGGAGATCCTGCAGCCATCTTGCTAGAAGTGTGCAGGTGAGAAAAGCCATCTTGAACAAAGCCTGTGCCTTGCTAGATTAAGTTTTAGACTTTTAGATGCATGGTTTCACTTTTATTTGTAAACATTTCTAACGTTACAGGCTGGGGATTCACAAAGTAGCAGAAGCATTTTGGGGCACTCGGTTAGAATACAAGCAATGACACAACCTCTCACTGGTCTGAATCGCACCCCAGAATGTGACAGTTGGGGTCCTGGCTGACTGGTGAGAGTGATATATTCAGGAGTAGAAGAGAGCAAGTTATCCCACACAGTCAGCTTTAGAACACAGTCAGTGGACGGGTATCTTAAAAACAATGGACCCAATTACCTACACAAGGGTTGGTGCACTCACAAAACTCCATAATGTAGGTGATTCTCAAGTTCAGAGCCTGCCTGCTTCCCTCAGCAATTGCAGGAGGGGTCCAATAATCTTGGTCAAGGTCCCTGCTATCCTAAGTTGATCATGTTGAATTTTTTTATTATACAGATTCTGCCCCTGAGGTACCTCTCCCCATAGAGAGACTCAGGGAGTCAGCACAGACTAAATAACAAATTAATTCTAAAAATTCTAAATCCACATTTTTATTCTATAAAACCCAACTGTAGATTAAAACTGGTAGGAACTCTTGATCTAGCAACAGGACGTATTTCTTGCCCCAAATTAACTGCTTTAGCTAGGGACCTACGGGACTAATCTAGTCCTAAATTAGAGCTACCAGGAACAGGGACAAACAGGAACATTGCTGCCAAGTACCCAGAGTTCAGTTTTCAGGCGTGGCCCTGCATGCAGGCATATGTCTCCCAAGCTCACCCCGTATTTAGCATAGGAAAATATGGTCACCCTAATCAAATGGAAGTTTGCTTTCTAATTCACAGGCTTATTTATGATCCGTTTTTTCACTATTCACTCTGCCCTACCTTAGTGCTTGATTGCAACACTGCAGTCTGTCCAGTGTAAGGCCAGTGCATAGAGGCACTGCTCCTGGAGCGGCCCAGGAATGAGACTAGGGTGACCAGACAATAAGTTGCCTGTGAAAGACGAAGCCCTAATATTGGAACATCTGGTCACCCTAAATTAGACTGACTGCCGGAATCACAATTTCCTTCTCCCCACTGCTCCCAGTCAATAGATATTGCAACATTTGTTCCCTGAGGCACTGGCATGGCACAGCCTGCTTCCCTTGCTGCACTGTTACCTATGGTTACGCAGGATTGTCTTGCTTGCCCTTAACCTCCTTGCATTACCATACTAGCTGGGACATGATTCAGCCCTTAACTATTATCCCTTACTGCACCACTTCAGATCTGACCTTGAGCAAAGGTAAATTTAAAGTGTATATCTGGGGCGGGCGGGGACCTTCCTAGCATGAAGGTCTTTTAGAGTGAAATTATCTCCCTAGGGAAGTGATGGAATCCCATTCACCCAAGCCATTCAAACTAGAATGAACAACAACAACAACAAAAAACTAAGAATATACTCTAGTGAACAAACTGGCAGGGGCAGGGACTAGATCATCTAATAGATCTTTTCCTTCTCTGGTTTCTGTGATTCTGTGGTGAAAGAAAGATGTGGACTAAGTGAGTAAATGTTCTTTCAAACAGCTGGTGCTTTCCTGTTGCAATGATTTATTATTAAAGGTCCCAATAGTTATCCTTAATGTCATGTTAAAAAGCCCATAGACAGTCATGTCTAATTCTCTGGAGCCAATAATGTGTCCCATATTAGGTGCAAAACCTTGAGCTGTTGGTTTATTTATTAAGTCACGTGAGGAACACTTGCTGTCCCTGATTTTAAGAAACATTTGGCCCTCTGCCTTGCAGCTAGACAGCTCTGCCAGCCGGTGTGGAAAACAGGTGGAAACCAATCTGCCCCCTCTGGGGCACTAGCAGCAGGAAGCATAGAAACTACCGTGTTGGCCTCTGCATGGAGGTGCAAAGCAGGGAAAAGGCATGTTGTACCCTGTTCCTCCCCACACTTGCACATCCTCCTGGATTATGCCTTTAAACATAACCATTGCAGATATATAACCTTTACACAACTGCCACCTTTGAGCCCAACTAACTTCACTGGACATACTGTGAATGCTCAGCACTTCTCAGGATCTGACTCCATGTCGCAGTGAAACATTTAAATTTAGGATGAAATATCGAATGCTGTTCCTATTTATACATTTTTTGTGACCACACTGATAAAATCACCTGATGAATCAGACAACAGGCGCACTGGCATTAGCCCATATTCTGATCTCATTCAAGCCAGCCTGCTGCCTGATTAATGAGTTGTGATATCATAGTCTGTGAGGATGAATACTTAAGTGGCAAGAAGAAGAACCACACTAGACTTTGTCAGGCTTTGTGTAAAAAACTAAGGAAGAAGAAAAGCTTTTATAGGACAACGTTTTTTCCAATAAAGATACAATCAATTATTCTCTTCTCCATGCTGCATAAGACCATTACAAAACTGCTTAAAACCATCAGTTATTGAAAACAGAGAGAACCAGGAAAATTCACTACAATTGGCAATCTGGGAATTTTGTATTTTGCTTACCGAAAAAAGAATGTTCAGTCTTTCAGAAAGAGATGCACTTCAGAGCAACTGTAATGTTATGGGTTTGGTGAAGTGTCTTTGAGGCTGGTGGGAGTGGCACTGCTCTTCATTTAAGATAGCTGTGAGAGAGCTAAGCAGCCCCTTCTAAAGCAAAGGCACATGTGAGATTGCCCAGAACCCATGTGGAGGGCTTTGGCTGGGCATTGCTTTGGGTGGGTGCATAAAAGAAGCAGGATATAGAGTGAGACAAACAGACACTGGCTAGACAAGCACAGTGTGTAAACCTGGCAGAACCCTTGAGGAGGGGCTTCTGGGTCTGAACAAGGTGGCTAAGGAGGCTTGAGACTCTAAGCAAAAAAAACTTTCTCCTATTGTTTGGTTCCACCTGTGTTTGGGGAAACAGGACTTTCTACATTCCTTGTAAATAAACAAGATTGCATCAAGAAAATACCTATCTTCAGCTTGTCCTCCTAACTGGAATAACCTGCAACACCCTAAATTTGGCTAACTGCTCAGGTCAAAAGGGTAACAGTAACAAAAATGATTGGCTAAAGGAGTAACTCAAGGTTAGGGCTGGTAGGATGATATTTACTGAGTGGGGTTTTTTTTTTTTTGCCCAATATTTTTCAAGGAAATTATTAATATTTTGAAGTATTCATCCAGTTCTACTCCAGGAGCTTATAAGAGGCTAGGAATGGGAGGAAGGGTGGTTTCTTGGGCCTTGGCTACACTTACCAGCTAGTTCGACGGCTGGAAATCGAAGTTCTGGGTTCGACTTATCGCGTCTAGTCTGGACGCGATAAGTCGAACCCGGAAGTGCTTGCCGTCGACTGCGGTACTCCAGCTCGGCGAGAGGAGTACCGCGGAGTCGACGGGGGAGCCTGCCTGCCGCGTGTGGACCAAGGTAAGTTCGAACTAAGGTACTTCGACTTCAGCTACGTTATTCACATAGCTGAAGTTGCGTACCTTAGTTCGAATTGGGGGGGGTAGTGTAGACCAAGCCTTGGTTATGTTATTGGCCTGGGCTGCAGGTAATCTAGGTTCTATTCCTGGGTCTTCCACAGATTTCCTGTGTGACTTTGGGGAAATCATTTAATCTCTCTGTTGCCTCAGCTCCCCATCTATAAAATGGGGATAATAAAACAAAAGTGTTTTTAGGATAAATTCATTATACATTGTTTGTATTTCAGCATAGAGGCCCAGCTGAGATCAGGGTCCCATTGTGTAGTTGTTTCCTCACAACAGCATTTCAGTAGCCTCTGTGAAATGAGTTTGTGGCCTCTTCCAGTCTCTAGCAGTTATACGCATCATTACTACTGGCAGTCTTCTTGGCTCTTTCTCAAAAGCGGGCAGAGTTCTAAAATGACATAGGTCCAGAGCCACATAAGGTGGCTCCAAACCCTAGGCCTCACTGAGATCCTCCAAACCCCTGCTAAGCTGCCCCCTCAGTTTAAGGGCACTTTAAGTCCCTCAGTGCCTAAATCTCCACTGTTTAAATCCTCTAGGGTGCCTAAGTTTCTGCCTCTGGCACGTGAAGTGCTGCCTCACTCTGAGCAGGTTGGCACCTATCTTCTTGCAATCATCCATTGCGTCTTCTCCTATCCTCAGAGGTTAACAAGACCAATTTTTCACCCTCCTCCTTGTAACAACCTTTTATGTACTTGAAAACTGATATGTCCCCCCTCAGTCTTCTCTTCTCCAGACTCAACAAACCCAATTTTGTCAATATTTCCTTAGAGGTCATGTTTTCTAGACCTTTAATCATTTTTCCTTGCTCTTCTCTGGACTTTCTCCAATTTGTCTACATCTTTTCTGAAATGTGGTGCCCAGAACTGGACACATTACTCCAGTGGAGGCCTTATCAGCATGGAGTAGAGTAGAAGAATTAATTCTTGTATCCTGTTTACAACACTCCTGTTAATATATCCCAGAATAATGTTTACTTTTTTTGCAAAAGGATTACATTGTTGACTCATATTTAGTTTGTGATCCACTATAACTACCAGATCCCTTTCCACAGTATTCCTTCCTAGGCAGTCATTTCCCATTTTGTATGTGTGCAATTGTTTGTTCCTTCCTAAGTGTAGTACTTTGCATTTGTCCTTATTGAATTTCATCCTATTTACTTCAGACCGTTTCTCTAGTTTGTCCAGATCATTTAGAATTTTAATCCTATCCTCCAAAGAACTTGCAACCCCTCCCAGCTTGGTATCATTGGCAAACTTTATAAGTGTACTCTCTATGACATTATCTAAATCATTGATGAAGATATTGAACAGAATCAGACCCACGCCCTTCCAGCTTGACTGTGAACCACTGATCATTACTCTCTGGAAATGGTTTACCAACCAGTTAAGCACCCATCTTATAGTAGCTCCATCTAGGCTATATTTTCCTAGTTTGTTTATGAGAAGGTCACATGAGACAGTATCAAAAGACTTACTAAAGTCAAGATATACCACATCTACTGTTTGCCCCTATTCACAAGGATTGTTACCTTATCAGTGAAAGCTATTAGGCTGGTTTGACATGATTTGTTCTTGACAAATCCATGTTGACCGTTACCTATCACCTTATTATCTTCTAGGTGTTTGCAAATTGATTGTGCCATTATCTTTCAGGGTATAGAAGTTAAACTGACTGGTGAGTAATTCCCTACATTGTCCTTATTCCTCTTTTCTAGTTTGGCACGATATTTGCCCTCTTCCAGTCCTCTAGAATCCTGTCTTCCATGAGTTTTCAAAGATAATCACTGATGGCTCAGATATCTCCTCAGTGAGCTCCTTGAGTATTCTAGGATGTCATTCATCAGGTCCTGATGACTTGAAGACATCTAACTTGTCTAAGTAATTTTTAACTTGTTCTTTCCCTATTTTAGCCTCAGATCCTACTTCATTTTCACTGCTGTTCATAATGTCAATTGTACGATTGCTACTAACCTTTTTGGTGAAAACTGAAGTGAAAAAGTAATTTAGCACTTCTGCCATTTCCACGTTTTCTGTTATTGTCTCCCTGACCCTCTTCCATTGAATAATGTGCCTACCATACTTGGTCTTCCTCTTGCTTCTAATGTATTTGTAGAATGTTTTCTTGTTACCCTTTATGCCTCTAGCTAGTTTAATCTCATTTTGTGCCTTGGCCTTTCTAATTTTGTCCCTACACACTTGTGTTATTTGTTTATATTCCTCCTTTGTCATTTGACTTAGTTTTCAGTTTTTGTAGAACTCTTTTTTAATTTCAGAGCAGTGAAGACCTCCTGACTAAGCCAGGGTAGTCCTTTGCCATACTTCCTATCCTTCCTACGCTGTGGGGAAGTTTGCTCCTGTGCCCTTAACAATGTCTCTCTGAAAAACTGCCAACTCTCTCAAACTGTTTTTCCCCTTAGACTTGCATCCCATGGGATCTTATCTACAGTTCCCTGAGTTTGCTAAAGTCTGACTTCTTGAAATCCATTATCTTTATTCTGCTAATGGGCTTTAACTTCCAGGGCCATCAGTCTGAAGCCTTACACACACTCTCCTCCTCTCCCACCCCCCATTTCTTCCTTTTTTGTTTTTGTTTGTTTTTAAAATAAGGTCTTAAAAATGAATGCTACAAACTATGCATTAAAAGGCTTCATCCTGCTCCCACTGAAGTCAATGGCAAAACTACTGTTAAGTATCAGAGGGGTAGCCGTGTTAGTCTGAATCTGTAAAAAGCAACAGAGGGTCCTGTGGCACCTTTAAGACTAACAGAAGTATTGGAGCATAAGCTTTCGTGGGTGAATGCCCACTTCAGACGCAAGTCTTGCGTCTGATGAAGTGGGCATTCAGCCACGAAAGCTTATGCTCCAATACCTCTGTTAGTCTTAAAAAAACTACTGTTGACGTTAATGGGAACAGGACAAGATCCTAAGAGACTGACCCTGGGAAAAAAACATAGTAATACATATCTTAGTGTCATTTTCTTACATATGGAAAAGGGGGTGAACTTGAACGCCACATATTAATATAAACATTGTAAAGGTAATTATATGTACAGTTCTACCAAAAGGGAGTTACAGCATGTACAAATCTTTCCTTTAAACTAACAAGCTTCCACAGATTGATTTTTACCATAGAGATTCCAGTTTATAGCACCATTTTTCTAAGTGATGTTCTGCACTAGGGTATAATTTAGATGATGGATCCCTCTCAATTACTGTCCATTAGAAGACAGGAAAACATTAAGATCAACTGAGTATTGTGAGAATTATGGGTTACTCTTTAAGTGAAGCAATTGTAAGTGAAAATTAATTTAACATGTTCATTTCTGATGTTGTGTAGCACAATCTCAAGCAAAAATGCCTTAGTAGAAAAATTATGCTTTGCCCAGGAAAAAGCCTACTTGGTAGTGTTTATATGGACAGAGAGCGAGAGACAGTGAGAGAGAGCTGGCTGGGAATTTTTCGATAAAACATTTTTTCATCTGAAAATGACAATTTGTTGAAATTGAAATTTTTGTGGAAAAATCAGTTTTGATGGAAAAATTCTCAGGTCTAAGATGGAGGGAGCAGGGGGAAAAAGAGAAAGAGCCTGCCCAGAGGCTAGGGCACTCATCAGGTATGTGGGAGACCTGGATTCAAGTCTCTACTCGGCCTGATTTTGTGAAAAAATTTGAAAGGTCTCAGTTTCATTCCAATATGAAACAAAAACACACTCTGAAACATTGAAATTTTTACAAAACCAAACTATTGTATTCTGGCCAGTTCTAATCACTGTATCACTTTCCCAGCTCAGTGAAAGCTCCTATCAGCAAATGGTCCAAACAGCATGAGTTACGAAATATTTCATATGATTGACAGCATTGATTTTAAAAGGACCAGTCCCACAAGATGCTAAAAGCCTGATGTCAAATGTTCACTTGCAGATGTGTAGGTGTTAGACTATTTAAAGACTATTGCATAATTTGCTAAGTGCAGATTCAATCATGTGTCTCCATACATACAAGTAGAGATTGAGTAAGGGCTGAAAATTAGGCCCTTTAAGTCCAATCTATATGTGCATTATACTAAGGCCTGGTCCACACTAACCCCCCAATTCGAACTAAGATACGCAACTTCAGCTACGTGAATAACGTAGCTGAAGTCAAAGTACCTTAGTTCGAACTTACCGAGGGTCCAGACGCAGCCGGCAGGCTCCCCCGTCAACTCCACGTACTCCTCTCGTCGACAGCGAGCACTTCCGGGATCGATCCGGGATCAATTTATCGCGTCTAGACAAGACACGATAAATCGATCCCAGAAGATCGATTGCTTACTGCCGCACGCGGAGGTAAGTATAGACCTACCCTAAGGGACAAATTTTTAAAAATGGCCTCCTAAATTCCCTGTGCAAATTCCACATTTGTGCCTATAAATATGGATAGAGTGTTCAGTTACCCATTTTGTAATGGCAACTACCAATCTGCCTGGGCAACTCAGGCAGCTGTCTTTGATTACCTTCAGGTGTAATCTTCATTGTAAGAGTAACTTAGAAACATGTGGCTGTCTTGGGGTATGAAAGAAATTTCTCCAGTATATTCTTTTCCAATTTATTTTTAAGAGCTAAAAATTCTTTTAACTTGGATGATGTTTTACATTATTTTGAAATAAGAAATATCACATATTAACTCTTTAAACTTGGCTGGAATAACATCCCAATACTATGATAGGGTAAAAGCCTTGTTCCACTAAAGAGACCTATGAGTCGTGGTCTGCTTAATTTCCCCTACACAGAGCCTTTGGCTCGTGTATCTATTAAGTTTACAGCCCAACCACAAACCCAGTTTTGTATCAAGTTAACAAGAATTCCACAATATATGGTTGCCCTGTGGCCTGCACATCCCCATGCAATGGAACTGCTGCATTTCATGCTTTGCATGTCCTTCGGTGAAATCCTAGAGATTCCTAAGGTGAAATATTGGCAGCTGGGCACATGCCTCCCAGCCTGAGTAGACAAACTCATGCTAATGCATGAAAAATAGCAGTGTGGGCATTGCAGAACTGGGGGAGGCTGGATCCAAGCTCAGATGGCTAGCCCAAGCCTTTGCCAACATTGCAGCTTCCACACTGAGCTCAAGCTAGTGCAAGTCTGTCTACCCAGACTGGGGGGCACACTCCCATATGTAGTGCAGACATACACCTGAACTCAGCGGCAAAACTCCTGTATTGATAAAGGGGGATGAGGTAGAGTGTCCTCCTACAGTGTATTATGACTTAGTAATGCAGATTTTACCTTATTAGCTCAAAAGAATCCTCCCTAGATGTTTATGCACGTTTAATTAATCATCAGATATAGTAATAATAAACACCTGGCACTTCTATAGCCCTTTCTATATAAGGATCTCAGAGCGTCTGATGAGCCTGAGTTCCCTCACAACTCACTTGAAGTCAGGATTGATCTCATCATTGCACAGATGGGCTAAAGGCCTGATGCAAGTTCACACAGTGGATCAGTGGCAGAGCAGGAAATAAAAGGCAAGAGTCCTAACTCCCAGAGTGAAATCCTGGCCCTGTTGCAATCAATGGGAATTTTGCCATTAACTTTAAAGATGCCAGGATTTGACCCCCAGTCTCTTTCTGTATCCCACTCCCTCTTTCAGTGCCAAATACCGGGCACCAGCATACATCTATGCAACTGCTATGGATGATAAAATATATTGGGATTGAAAATCAATCTCTGGTTTATTAACAAAGAGGTTTAGCTCATTAGTGTTTGGGGTCGAATACAATGGCTTTGTGATCTTTCACTGACATGAGGTTTTGGTTAATTTACTTTAGGGCTCTGTCAATCACTTCAATGATTTAGGTCTATTAGAAAATTAGATAAGGGTACATCTACACTACAGGGGGGAGTCGATTTAAGATACGCAAATTCAGCTACGTGAATAGCGTAGCTGAATTCGACGTATCGCAGCCGACTTACCCCGCTGTGAGGACGGCGGCAAAATCGACTTCTGCGGCTTTCTGTCGACGGCACTTACTCCCACCTCCGCTGGTGGAGTAAGAGCGTCGATTCGGGCATCGATTGTTGCGTCCCAACGGGACGCGATAAATCGATCCCCGAGAGGTCGATTTCTACCCGCCGATTCAGGCGGGTAGTGTAGACCTAGCCTAAGACACGGTCTTGGAAGAGCACTGTGGGCTTGATCCTTCATCAGTCACATCAATGGGAGATTTTCCATTGACCTGAATGAGAGCAGGATGAGCCTTATGTAAACAGCCTTGTTTGCTTATATACCATGCCTACTGCGTCACCAATCCCCCACACTCCCCCTTCCATGATGTCACTAACCCAACAGTAAAACCCCTGCCCACCGTATCATCCACTGAATGATAAATAAGTAAATACATAAATGCATAAACTGGCTAATATGGTAGAGTTATTTACCATTTTCAGTCCAAAGATCTCAAAACACTTTATATAAACCTTAACTAATTATCCTTCCCTACACTCTGTGAAATGTATCATCTGCAATTTAAAGATGGCAGAGAAGTAAAGCAGTATCATGATGATGAGCAAGTAGCAGGGCTGGAAACAGAACCCAATCTCCTTAATCCTAGCTTGTGCACTAGCTACTCGACCACGCTCTCTTCCACAACTGTTATCAGAATCTCACTGCACAACAATGAGTTATTCATAGGGTAGCCAGAAAGTGAGAGCAAAGGAAAAGGAAAAGGAAAAGAGAGACTCTGACAAAAAAGCACCTGGAATGGAGAGGCCAAGAGACACAGACCATTAATGGATTACCCAAATAATCAACCAGTAATTTAACATGAAACCAGTGGAATTCACTTTCTATTCTATGAAATTAAGATTGGACCATTAAACTTACTGAACTGGGGTTTTAAAACAGATTATAATTTAAGATATTTTGCACAATATTTTTCAGGCAAGAGCAAACAGTGTTCAACCTATGCCAATACCCATGAATGAATTTTGTGTTCACTATGTGCTTTGTTTTGCTTGCCCAATGCAGAATGGGCTTCCTAGAAATCTCACTCCCAGAATTAATTAAATAAAATAATTAATAATAAAATTGTAAAAGCTTATTGCACCCACCAAAGCAATCAACTATAATTATAAATGTGTAGATGTATTTACATATGATTTCTGAACACAGTTACAAACAAATATAATAAGGTGACCACTGAGCCAGAAAAATGGAATACAAACAAGGGTGAAATTTGAGGGGGTTTTTATATATATATATATATATATATATATATATATATATATATTAGGGTTGGAAGGGACCTCATGAGGTCATCTAGTCCAACCCCCTGCTCAAAGCAGGACCAATCCCCAGACAGATTTTTACCCTGGTTCCCTAAATGGCCCCCTCAGGGATTGAATTCACAAGCCTGGGTTTAGCAGGCCAAGGCTCAAACCACTGAGCTATCCCTCCCCCAGCCATCATAATAAACAAATAAAACAAATAAACTTTTGAAAAACAACTGTTTTGAAGTGTGATTAAAAGAAGGGAGAGACAGCTGAAAAATTGAGAAAGGAACTACAGGAATGATTCAGTGTCTGGAAAACATGACTTAAGATGCTCAGTCTATTTAGTTTATCCAAGAGAAGGTTAAGAAGTGATTTAATCATGGTCTACATGTACCTACACGGGGAAGAAATTTCTGATAGTTGACAGCTCTTTCATCTTGAGGAAAAGGGCATAACAAGAGTCAATGGTTGGAAGCTGAAGACTAGGAATAAGACACAAATTTTGAACAGTGAGTGCAATTAACAATTTACATAAGGACATGCTGGATTTTCCATCACTTGAAGTATTTAAATCAAGATTGGGTATCTTTATAAAAGATATGCTATAGCTCAACCAGAGGTGATGGACTTGATGCAGAAATTACTAGGTGAGGTTCTATGGTCTACATTATGCAGGAAGTGAGTAGAGGTTCATATAGTCCCTTTTGACCTTAAAATGTATTAATCGAGACTGAGATGGATGTCAAGAGTCAGTCACCACAGCAAAAGCACAGTCATTTTCTGGTCAATATAAGGTCTAAGCAATCTTTTGTGAAACCCCAGGGTCTGAATAGATTAGTCACCCCACAACTTGCCAGGAAAGAAATCTTTCTCTCCCATTTCTCATGTTCTATTTCTGGCTGCTACAATCACCAGTTGCACAGAGACCCATAAACACACTGCATCATTTTTATATATAAGCAATGTCCATTCTCTTGTGTTCTCTCACACTTGGAGCAAGACCTTCAACTGGTATAAATCTGTGTAGCTCTATGGTCAATAGTTTTTTGTGAAATCATGCAAAATGAAGCCTATCTTATATTTATGCTAGCAATTTCTATTAATCATTTCTTTGCCGAGAAGTTGAACAGAAATGACCTTGTAGAGGTCTAAACTCTAGGGGAAACATCCTCCTCTTTCACATATCTGAATCATTTATTAAATCCTTTCCCCCATCCCAAATGAAATCAGAGGCATTATTATTATTTAACAAAATATTAATCAATATTTATTTAAACAGTCCCTAGTCAAGGCACAACTCACAATGAAGTTGAGAGGTCATACATAGTCAATGGGAACTTACTCTGAATAAGGGCTGCCAAACTGCATTCTATACCTTTCCCCTTGCATTCTGAATGTTAATTGTCACCGTTTGCTGTGATGCATTACATTATTGGCAAGGAAGCATGAATAGCCTCTTGTACTTAAAGCATACGACTGACTAGGAATCACAAATTGGGGAAATCACTTAACTTTTCTGTGCCTCGGTTACTCCAACACTTCCCACCTCACTGGGGCATTGGGAAGCTTGATTCATTAGTGTTTGTAAAATTCTTTAAGATCCTAAGGTGAAGGGTGGTATAAAAATGCAAAGTACTAATTAATTATTAGTATTAATATTATTGGTGTCACACAGCACTGGAGCTGTGAGGTTCACCCTACTCCAGGGTACCACATCTGCAATTGACTCTCTTAGCTGTGACTACTCCAAGATTCCTATAAAACTGAAGGGGTTTCCTTTATCATATAATAAGTTTTATGGGAACAGCCCCATGCTATATTACCTTCCTTTCTCAGCTGATGTCCATGTGGCTGGTGAGGGGATGGTTTATGCAAGAAAACCACTCTCCACTTCCAGCCTATCCACTCCCTGTCTCCTCTCAACTAGAGTCCTGGGAAAGAAGAGGGGAAAGCCATATTGCCTAGATGGCTGACCCCATCTTCTGAAGTGGACAGGGTAAGATGTATGTGGAGGATCTCCTCTCAGGGCATGATCTGGTCCTCGGATTGGGAGTAGGGTGACCAGACAGCAAGTATGAAAAATCAGGACAGGGGGTGGGGGGTAATAGGAGCCTATATAAGAAAAAGACCCAAAAATCGGGACTGTCCCTATAAAATTGGGACATCTGGTCACCCTAATTAGGAGTGCAGATAACAAAGTTCCCTACTCTGGTCAGAGAGCAGTTGGAAGGTCTTTATTGCAGCTCCCCCAAATGTATAGGTCACAACTTCTGTGCTTCACTCATGGCTACCAATGCAAATACCAGGGTTCAGCCGTTTGTCAAGCAAAGATGTTATTATGAGAAAACTCTTAAGCATCTTTCGCCACATACATTAGTTTGAGACAGGGACTTTTGCTTTATTGTGAACATCTTGAATCCTGAATTGAATACGATAACATTTAGAAGTCATTTACTTACAAGTGAATTTTCTCTGCATACTGAGTGCATGATCTAGCCCTTTAGGATAACAGTCATACTTGATTGTATATAAAGACTTTGTAGCTAAGTTAAAAAAATTGAAAAGGAAAATGCCCAGGAAATGGACTGGCAAGATCTTCAGCAAAACTCATACATAATAAATTGTGCTTCTAAAAAAAGCAACTCACTTCTCCTGCATGTGCCAGAAATATAAGGATTCCTTTCCCCTATCAATTTTAAGGAAATATTTCATCTCATTAATGTCACTATTCCTTGAAAATCTTTTAAATATACATTTTAATTAAAAATTCTAATTCTTGATAAACTGAAAGAAATATCTGGTGACAACGAGGTTATAATTAGTCTAACAATAGCAGTCAGTGAACCCCATGTAACTGAAGCAGAAACTATGAATGAGGAAACTCATGCTACAGAATCTCCCAAGTCCTTTCTGTGGAATTAATACTTCAGAGACCACAAAAGATTAATCAAGATAAGCAATCAATAACTTCTCAAGTGCTAATAAGCACTGCCATGTTCCATGATATGTTGAGCAGTTCATCATGTTTAACCATATGAAGATTTATAGAAAATCCATTGTTAAAACTAAAGGATGAGGTAATGCACCACTTAGTAAATGAAGTGCAATTAAAATTTATGCTTGATATTATAGATTCCACAGATCTGTAAAAATCATTTTGATTTCCTCTTTTTAAAGAGAAGAAATTAAGGTACTAGTCATGCTATTCAGCCAGGAGTCCTAGGAGAATAGCTAAGAAGATAATGGTAGTCTTCAAGTTAATACCCACTTGCAAGTGAAAGCCAATGAAATACTCTTAAAAATTATTAAGCTTTTTACTTGCTTAATTGTATTCAGTAATCAACTTTTGCTTGAAAATTCTGAAAGTTAAATAAAATACCTATTAGGATCATAACGGTCCCTACTATCCATCAATCTGATGGATTTGCAGGTCAGCCGAGAGAATGACTTAATAGCTAATTAATAGTCCATAAACTATAGGTTTTGACCCTGGGGTCACAGTGACAGAACTCCACACTACAGCATATTATTAATTAAAACCATCAAATTATGTGTTTAGTAAATCAATTTTTAACAATATTATGCCCAATAGAATGTATTGACATAATTCATTATTATTTAGTTATATTAATAGGCAACAAGTATATTCACACAACCACAGCATAAGCTCTTGTAGTAATTTTTTTAAAATTACTATAACAAAATATATTTGTATCACATTCTTTTCTAAGCAGCCAAGTTTCTACATGTTAACTCCTAATAACAAGGGATTCAGTTACAATGCTCAATAAAACTAAGAATTAAGATAGGTTTTGTGACAACTTTTAAAAAACAAGAATATACTCTGGATAGCTGATCATAAAGTTTCTTTTAGCGAGAGCAATTTAACAACAATAATAATATTTAATATATAGAGCACTTTATATTTTCAGAGTCCTTTACTGGAAAAAGAAATTAATCATCCATATACCCTTGTTATTTATCATTTATGGAGTACTGTAGATGTTCATGTTTCTGTATAACAGCCAGAGAGATACCAACAAAAATACTGCCCCAAAGAGTTTAAAATGTAACAACTCTGTGTCAAAGACAAATAACCAAGGGCCAGATTTAAGCACCTAAAGATGCAGAGAGGCAGCTAGTCGGATTTAGGTTAGGCATCTGCTTAGGTGCTTTTGAAAATCTCATTAGGTGCCAATCTGCATCATTACCCTCAAGACGACACCCCTGTGAGATAGGGAAGTATTATTATTTCCATTTTACAGATGGGAAACTACGGGACAGAGACCCACATTCTCAAATGTAACTGGGCACCTACGTTCCTCTTTAGGCACCTAAGTGCACTGTTTAGGTGCCACTGACATTTTCAAAGCTGCTGTTCTGCTGTTGCCTAACTCGGTAGGCGTCTAAGTCCCCTGGACACCTACATTTCCACCAACTGGCATTTGCAAAGCCACCTAAGCCTTGACACCATCCCACAACCAACGAGCAGCTCAGAGCCGTAGCTCAGAAGGCAGAGAAAAACAGAGAGAGAGTGTTTCGTCTCCTAGGGCACGGACCACCTAAGTGGCGGACCTGGTTTAGATGCCTTGCAGAAGAGGGTTCACGACTGAGGAAACCGAGCCAGAGGAGGTGCCTACGCCTACCTCTAGCCCATCAACCAGGTGCATCATTTCAGCTGCTTAGGAGCCTAAACCCGCTTTTCTCTGCACCCCTCTCCTGAGCATTTCATCCCAGCTAGCTTTGGCACCTCCTTGCTCAGGTTGCTGACTTCTGAGGATTGTTTTCTTAGGCACCTAATTCTCCCTATGCATTGTAGGAAGAGTCTATAGGCACCTCTCTTGGGGCTCAGGATTTCAGTAGGTGGCAGGCTGCCTAGGGATTAGGCATTGCAACTAAGCAGAGCAACACCTAAGTACTTTTGAGGATCTGGGCCCCAGAGACACAGGATAACATTTTCAAAAACATCTAAGTAACTTAGGAACCTACATCCCTGGGTTTATACAGGGAGCACCGCCACTTCCTCCTCTGTTGTCTTTTCTATGGAATTAGATATGCTCAGAGCACACTTATTGGATTGGGCCCCAAAAGGCAAGATAGTGGGGGGGGCACCTACTCTGTGAATCTCACTGAGGGTTAGGCACCACGCTGTTTGGTGGTGTCAGGACTCAGATAGCTGTGTGCATGCCCAGCCACCAAAATTTAAGCACCTCAAGGACTTTAATGGTGGAAACTTGGGTGCCTAGGGACATTAGGTACATACAGAGTTAGGCAGCAGTTGAACGGGGATTTTGTGAATGCCAGTGGTGCATGAAATGGCAGTTAAGCATCTAAGTCTCCCTTGTGAATCCCATGCTTTAAGCAGTGTTTCTTAAATGGCAGGTCCTGACCCGCCAGGGGGTTGTGGGAGGTTCTAGGTGGGTCACCATGTCTAGAGCTGGATTAACCCATTACTGGGCCCTGGACAGGAAGGGAGGCCATGAGAGGGTGGGATTGGAGCATGAGCCTGCCCCCCACTCACTCTGCAGCTGTGACTTCTGTCCCATAGTGGAGACTCTCTCATATGCTGCCTTGATGCAGGATGTTATCCATTTGGAGATCATCTACAAAAGAAACCATTTGACCCTTCATTCAGTCTGCATACAACACAAACAAATGAGGCAAAGTATGAAAGGGTTTAGTCCTGTCCAGATAAAAGGCTAGATATCACCTGGCACTGGCCCAGGTATGGAGACGCGGCTCCTCTGGAGATGAATGCAGCTTAGGAAAAAACAGGTAAATATACCACCTAGTTCAAATGAATCTGAGAGACCAACTTAGACAAAAATGTGGAGTGTGGTCGTAAAGTCACCTTGTCTTTGGAGAAGTGTGTATAAGGAGGCTCTGCCATCAGACCCTGCAACTCACACACTCTCCTTGCGGATATCATTACTACCAGGAACACAAGTTTCAGGGACAAGATGCTAGGGACTCGAATGGAGGACACATCAGAGCCACCATGACTGTGATCAGGTCCCACAGGAGAGCCAGATCTCATACCGGAGAATGTAGACAAAGAAACCCTTTTAAGAATCTCATTACCGTGGCACTGGAAAAGACTGATCTTCCCTGAATAGGGGGATGAAATGCCAATATTGTTCCCAGATGCACTTTCAATGAACTGAGCACTAGTCCCAATTTCTGAAGGTGTAGCAAGTACTCCAAGATGCCCTAGATAGAAGCCAGTGTAAGTTGGATTCTGCAGGCTAACGACCACACTTGTTGAGTGGGACTTGTTGGATAGCTGCGGAACACTGCTATTCCTCCTCATTCAACCATGCAGACATAGGTGCCGAGTTTCTAATCTGCCGGAGGGTGCCCCTCCCTGGCTCTGCCCAGGTCCCGCCCTGACACCACCCCTTCCCCCCAAAACCCCACTCCCGCCCTGCTTCTTCCCACCTCAACTCTGCCCCTGCCCTGCCTCTTCCACGCCTCTTTCTGCCCCTACCCTACCCAGTTCCACCCCCTCCCCTGAGCACGCTGCACCCTCGCCCCTCTTCCCCCAGCGCCTCCTGATGTCAGGAAACAGCTGATCCATGGCAGGCGGTAGGTGCTGGGAGGGAGGAGGAGTCGCTGATCATGGGGGCCGCCCGTGGGCAGGAGGTGCTGGGAGAAGGGAGAGGCTCTGGTAGAGGGGCTGCTTGTGTGTGTTCAGCACCCACCATTTTTTTTCCCCATGGGTGCTCCAGCCCCAGAGCACCCACAGAGTTGGCACCTATGCATGCAAGAACCATGCTGTGAGATGCAGGGAGCTGAGTGCAGGATGCAAGGTGTGCCCATGATTAGGGCCGCCCAGAGGATTCAGGGGTCCTGGGGCAAAGCAATTTCGGGGGCCCCTTCCATAAAAAAAGTTGCAATACTATAGAATACTATATTCTCATGGGGGCCGCTCCGGGGCCGGGGGCCTGGGGCAAATTGCCCCACTTGCCCCCTCCCCTCCCCCCGGGCAGCCCTGCCCATGATTCTGAGTGAGCAGGTCAGGATGGAGAGGAAGCAGTATGGGAGGCTGAAGAGACCATGTGAGAAGATCAGAGAACCAGCACTGTCTCAGCCATGCGAGTGCAATGAGAATGTGTGTTGCCAAATCCTCCTTTGAGCTTGAGGATGACCTGAGGGATGATCGGGGGAAAAGCATACAGGAGAGTCGACTGTCAACTGCAGTGGAAAGCATCAGACAGTGACCCTGGACTGAGGCCCCCTCAAAAGCAGAACAGATGAAATTTCCTGTTATCCCTTGAAACGAACATGTCAATCGTTGGGATGTCCCAGGCTATGAAGATGACCCAGAGGATGCTTGTTTTCAGGGTCCTTAGGGAAAAATACCAGCCGTGATGGTCCGCAAAATGATTCTTTACCCCGGGCAAGTGAGCAGCAATCGGGATAATCTTCTCCTTGATGCAGAACTGCCACAGCCTGATTCCCACTAGGCAGAGCAACCTGGAGTGTGCACCCCCTTGTTTGTTCAGACATCATAGTGATATTCTCAGTAAGTATGTGAATCACTGTCTCTGATATGGTGCCGAAAAGCATGACATGCAGGGTAGATAAGTCGAAGCTCCTGTAAGTTGATGTGGAGTGAGGACTCCTGCTCCAACCACAACCCCTGTAGATTCAGCGACCCCAGGTGTTGTCCACCCCCCCAACTGACCTGGTTGGGGAGGGGTAGACATATCCACCTCTGCAAGGAGTCCAGGACCATTGGAGGGAGAAGAACCAGTCTGTCTAGAGAATGAAGAGTAGGACTGTAGACTGTCCTGAATCACATTTGAAGGGGGCAAAGGTGCAACTTTACAAACTGGGCCACCTGTGTGCAAGCGACTATCTAGCCCATGAGCCTCAGACATGTCTGAGCTGTCATGTAAGGCTGAGACCACAGCTAGGCAAATATGGTGAACTGTCTGAAATCAGTCAGCAGAAATGCTCTCAACATTGTGGAATCTAACAGGGCCCCAGTGAACTCAATTTTCTGAGTCGGAGACAAGGTTGACTTTCCAGTGTTTAGGATGAAACCCAAATGGTCAAGTGAGCACAGTGTGGAGCTGACGTGAGCAAGAACTGCCTCTCTGGATCTGTCCCTGAATAATCAGCCATCAAGATACGGGAAGATGTGAATTTCCCTCTTTCTGAGGTACACCATAACAATGACCATGCATTTTATAAAAACCTAGGGGGCAGAAGAGAGGTCGAATGGAAATACTGTGTACTGCCATGATGAACCAAAAGAACTTTCTGTGGCTCAGTAAAATCGCCATGTGAAAGCAGGTGTCCTGAAGGTTCAGACCATCAAACCAGTTGTTCTGAGATGACACAGGGAGGATAGTTGATAGAGTGACCATTCAGAACCTCATGGACCTGATATATTTGTTAAGGGTGTGAAGGTCAAGGATGAGTCTTACCCCTCCTTTAGATTTGGCTATCAGAAAGAATGGGAAGTAAAAATCCTGGGCCCAGTGGAACCTCCTCCGCTGCTCCCAAAGCCAGCAGAGAATGGACCTGCTCAAGGAGCAGTATCTCATGAGAGGAGTCCCTGAATTGGGATAGGAAAAGGGTAAGGAGGAGGTGTGGAAGTGTGGAGAGGAACTGGATGGCATAACCCGATCTGACAGTGCTTAGGACCCAGATGTCAGTAGTGATTGAGCCCCAAGCATTGTGAAAGCGGGCCAGCCTGTGGAGAAAGGAGCAATGATTGGATCAGTGCTTTGGACCAAGGAGTCAAAATGGGCACTTGGAAGGCACCAGGAAAGGGCATGTGGACTAACTGAAACCCAAGCCCAACTGCTTTCTCCTCTGGGACCTATCCTTTTCTGGGATTGTCCCATTGCCTCCGAGGAGGGAAAGACTGGCCAAATGTGCACTTCAGGTGATACTTCTGCTGCTGGACACTGTACTGGCACTTCAGCACCATCAGTGTGTACACCCCTCCTCCCCCCAGGACTGCAGGGTAGCTCTGGAGTACTTGAAGGAGTACAGCATCTCATCAGTTTTGTCCAAGAACAGCATTTGGCCATTGAAGGGCAAATCCTCAATTGTTTATTAGACATCAGGGGCAATACCTGAATTCTGAAGTCAGGAAGCCGAGCTCAGGGTGACCACAGAGGCCATCACCCTGGCTGAAATGTCTGCAAGGTCCGGTGCACCACCACAGACCTGGCTAGCAATCTCGCCTTTGAGTAAGATGAAGAGCAGGGCCTCTGTGATTGAAGAGTATCCCATGGATTCCATGGAGGCCACTGGCATGGATAAGGCTTTGGTGGCCAGTAGGCAATGGGCCAAGGACCTGCATCCCGACCACGAGACACAGGACAATCCTGGTACCCATAAAGGCTCATCAGTGGCCCTCAATGCTGGTTGGGTGATAAAAAGTGGGAGGATGACAATACTGACTCAGAAACAGAGGAGTCTTGGGATCTCAGAGATAAGGGTGGAACGAGACCAGAGGAAGCAAGTAGTTCTTACTCATTCATCTCCCAGAACAAAGCAGGAAGCAGTGCTGCTGATGGAAGCAGTATCATCAGTAATGAGCATGTGACAGACTCACCCAAGGTGCAACCTGGAACTGGGATATTGCTGAGCCCTCTGGCATACCAATCTGGGCTCCCTCTCACATTGTGAGGCTGTGACAAGCTGCAGACCACTCCTGGTCCTGCACTCACACAGACATTTACACAGGCAGGGACACACCCAGCTGCAGTTACATACTTCTCCTCAGCCAGAAATAGAGAGGCTTCAGCCAATTCCCCACAGCTCCCTAGTCTTGCACCCCTGGACTGTACCGTCCTGCCCTGGTCAAAAATCTGACCAGTATAAGGTTATTAACCAGTCCGCCTCTCCCCCAATGTGAAGAGGCAATGCACCAGTTTTGTTCCTGAGCAGATTCTCCAAGCACTTCAAGCAAAACACACTGTTTTAGGTAAAAAATATAAAACAGATTTATTAACTACAGAAAGATAAATTTTAAGTGATTATAAGTAATAGCGTACAGATCAAAGTTGGTTACCTAGGAAATAAACAAAATCAGTCTAAATGCTATAAACTAGACAGGATTTGAATTAAGCAGTGTTTCATCCTGATGGTACAAACAGTCCACCAATCTTCCAAACATGGACACGGCTTTCTTTTTTCCCACCTGGGACCCCCTTCCCCAGTTCAGTCTTTGTTCCTAAGGTGTTTCCAGGTGTTGGGTTGTAAGGGGAGTAAGGCCAAGTGATGATGTCACTTCCCCTCTTTTATAGCTCCTTCCAGCTTGCTGGAAAGATCTTTGCTCATGTCGCGGGGGTCTGCCGCCTGGTCCAGCATCCTCCATTGCCTACATGCTCCCTCTGGGAAGCCTTCATTTAAACAATTCCTGAGATAGTCCCTGGGCCTGTGGATTCCCTTTAATGAGGCCATTAGCACTGTCTAACTTCTTCATTGTTGTACCTGAAAGACTAGTTGTGATGTTTCCAACTTCACAACATATTTCAGTAACACACACATAGCAAAACTTCATAACTTCACATACAGTGACAGCATCATGACACCACAGCAGGATATTAATATTCAACAGATCAAGACTTTTAGAATGATACCTCACAAGGCATATTTTGTACAAAACATATCATAATTATATGACAATGGTGAATATCGGGGTGCCAGGGTATTTCTTTGGGGCACAGAGTGTCACAGAGCATGCCACTGCTGGAAGTGTTATCAGTCCTGAAGTGAACAGCAGTACCAGAGTATCTGATGGTATTGATGTCAAAGGCAGTGAAATCTGCCACAGAAGCATTTGTGGTACTGCCTGCAGCAATGCTGAGGAGATTCCTGGTACCGAGGTCCCCCATACCAATCCTGGTACCAGCCCTGCTTCCACAGTCTGTGGAAGGGGAACATTGAATTGCAGCACCGACAGACCAAGGGTTCAGTGTCTCGTTCAATCACATCTCTGCAAAGTCCAGGACCAAAGGAGAGGTCGGGACTAAAAGAGGAGTCTGTAACTGCCTGGTACGCCGCCAACATGGCAACTGTCAGTACCGGCATCTCCTTTGTCAGTACTGGACGCAACAGACGCCTGGAGGCTGGAACCAGAGTCAACGGTACAGGGTTTCTAACCTCCCTACTAGGTAGCAGGGAAGGGTTAGAGGTACCTGTGCCTTCCTGCGCACCAGCTTTGTGCCAATATATGTTTTTCGTGGGGGAGGCGGAAGAGTCACTTCGAGACCTGGAATGGTCTCAAATGATCTTATGTGTCCTTTTCCTCATCGCAGTCGATGGGGAATGGCTCCTCCATTTCATTGGAACATGAAGTGGCAGCACTCTTGGAGCCCAAGAGCAATCTCTGACCTGACGAGAGCCTCGGTACTGAAGCAGGCTTCAGGCCTGTTCAAACAGGCACTGTTCCAGGCGAAGGTCTTGAGCCACTTGAGTCCATTTCCAAAATGATCTGCAAATCATGCAATGCTCCCTGAGGTGGGCCTTGCTGAGACAGAGCAAGCACTACATGTGGGGATCACTCCCCTATATGAAGGACAATGTTTAAATCCCGGGGAGGGCATCACCAAGGGAAAAACTACTACAACTAACACTACTCTAACTAACGCTAAGGGTATTACTAACTACATACACCACAAGAGGAAAAACTAAACTAGTTGAAACGTGGTGAGGTTGAGACCACACAGAGTTCTGACTCCAGCCATGGGCAGTAAGAAGGAATTGATGGAGAGTCAGGGTGGCACCACCTCCTACCCAGAGGTGGTGCTATGGCCGTGAGGTGTGAGCACCACCCCTCTGTGGGTACTGCTCGGCAAATTTCTCAGGCTCTGGTGCACTGGGCATGCACACGCCTAAGTGGAATACCCAGCTGCATCTGCTCGAAGAACTCAGGTCTTCTGAGTCACAACATAGTTCCCTAACCACTGAACAATCCTTCCTCTTTAATAAATCACACCTCTTCAATAATTTCAGAACTACTGATCTCAAAAAGTACAATAAATGGTCAGGATAATTGTGTCATAAATTAGGTCGTTATGATAGGATCTGCACAACTCAAGTTGCATGGCTCATAATAGTTTAATTAGGCGGTATCCTAATTTGCAATTATCATCCAATGCACTTGCAGATTATGGCATGTATACAGTAGAATATATATGGTGCCTGCCGTGTAATTATAATATTGACTGGGTTCTTTAAAAGGAAGTGATGCTGTAGTAATGCAAAGAATTGAGGAACATAGCAGTAGCCATACCAGATCAGACCACAGGACTATCTATTCTACTGTATCTCTCCGTGTATTTTAATGCATTCTTCACCATAGTACTTTTAGTGCCATATGCACAAATTGAGAATAGCAAGTGATCCATCCAAAAGGACTTTCCTAAACCAATCTACTTCCATATCCTACCCTTGTAGTGGTTAATGCCTCATGCATTAGCGGAAGAGGAACATACATTAATTCTAAATGATCTCATGGTGAATAAAAGGGGAAAATCCTTCCTGATTCCTCCAAAAGATTAGCTGATGCCGTGATTTGTAATGTTTGAATACACTTGTAATGTTGCCATTTACCTTTCATAGCGGCAGCTGATAATGAAGATCATGTCGTCACCCAGCCCTTTACAAATAAGCTAGTTATATTATTTGCTCGATGACTTCCTGCAGGGGTGAATTCCAAAGGGCACGTATACAATGGGTAAGTAAATATTTCCTGGGAGGGGGTTATTTTTCAGTATTTTGTGGTATATCAGAGGCTCTCACAACACCTTTCAGATTAATGAATTAGGCTTCAAAACACTCCTCCAATGTAAATAAACATTATTATGCCCATATTATAGACGGAGGAACTGGAATACAGAGATATTTTATAACTTTTCAATGGAACTACACCAAATTACACAGCTAATGATCTAGTTCACAGTGGTTAAGTTTCAGACACAAGTGAAGGCTTCTAACCTTGATAGACAATTCAGATTCAAGATACAAAATAGCTATGCATTGCTCCTGTAAAAATCACTTGCTATGCTTCACCAGTGTTCTAGTGTCTGTGCAAGGCATCATATAGCTCCTCATGCCTGTGCATGGAAAGTGCCCACAAAATGTAGGAACAGGAGGAGTTAAATGAGTATGTTCAGAGAGAACACACTAGTCCCTGATAGAGGACTGACAGAAGATGACTTGGCAATATCACTGCAGTCAGTCACCCTTAAGAGTAAAACAAAGAAATGTCTCCCTGGAAGCTCCATCTAGTCACCAAATTGAAGGGTACATGGGGATAATTTATCTTGCCACCAACAGAATTCACCCCCTCAACGGATACTGTTAATCATCCCAGTCAGGAATTTCTCAGACTCTTAAAAATACTTAAGACGACCAAATATTTTGCATTCGGAATGGACCATAATGTACCAAGTGGTAAACGTTTTTAAAACATTTCCCAAAGGAGGATAATCCTAGATCTGCTACATGGTATTCACCACACCTTCTACTCATTCATTATTATTAATAATAATATAATGGTCCACATTTTCAAATCTGTTCACTAATTCTGGGTGCCTCCATTTTCAGGAACTTAATTTGCCTAGCACAATGGGGCCCCAATCGTGATGGGGGCATTTGGGTACTTAAGTAATAAACAGGACTAAAAATAATGGGAACTAAAGTGTTCAGCACCTCTACAAATCAGTCGTTATAGTCTCAAGATGGATGCCTAAAAAGAGAGGCACTCGGAATTTGTGGACATCTCTGAAAATGGCTGTCTACTTGTTTAGCTCCATGGCTTGTTCAGCAATATAGGTAAAGACAGTCCCTGCTGAAATAATTTACAATTTAGTCATATAGATGCCGAAACATGGCACACTAGGAAATCCAAATGGCAAAGGTCCTGTCAATGGCAACAGGAGCTGGATCAGGCTCTTAGTCAAGGTTTTGCTTGGTTGTGTATTTATTATAAACTCATGTCCTGCAAGCATTACAGAAGAAGTGGGATTTTAGGAGTGATCTGGATGAGGGGAAGGTAGCATACTGAAGTACTGGCATGAGAACATTACTCTGCATATAGGGGTAGCATGGAAACTAAGGATCTGTTCTGGGTCCGATTCTATTCAATAGCTCCACAAACTATTTGGATTATAAATGTGCTCTCTCGGCCAGTAAGTTTGCAGGTCATACCAAGCTGGGAGGGGTTGAAGGTGCTTGAGAGGACAGGATTAGAATTAAAAATGATCTTGACAAACTATAGAACTGGTCTGAAATAAATAGGATGAAATTCAATAAGGACAAATGCAAAGTACTACACTGAGGAAGGAACAATCAGTTGCACACATACAAAATGGGAAATGAATGCCTAGGAAGGAGTACTGCTGAAAGGGATCTGGGGAATATAGTGGATCACAAACTAAATCTGAGTCAACAATGTAATCCTTTTGCAAATAAAGTGAATGTCATTCCGGGATGCTGTGACAGGGTACTCGACTCACTGCTAGGATGGTGCCTCCTCCTGGTCACGCTGAGGAATAGTTTGTGAGGTCAATGCCCCTTCTCACGGTTGCACACCATCTCTCTGCTTCTTTCTCTGGGTCTGCAGCCCCTCTCTCGCTCCATGAGCTGCAGACTCCTCTTTGTGACTTGGCCCTCTGGCCAGGTCACTGTATGCATTTTCCCCTTCCGGGGGCACCGAAGTCTTTCTCCCTAGCAATCTCAGGCAGTCTTCCCTTTCACTGCCACTCATCAGTGGCTGGCAGGGGAACCCAGGCCTGGCCTCTACTCCACATTCTGGCTCAGGGTCCCTTTAGGCAGCAATCAAGGTCTTCTCCCTTTTAGACCTGACAGCCTTTCCCTGAGCCCTTTCCTTACCATCTGGCATTCCACCATCTCTGGGTCTGCCAGCAACCTAACTCCTCCCCCACAGAGTAACTGTGGAGTACCTGTTCCTGTAGTCTCCAAACACTCCTCCCTTCTCCCAGGGAGTGATTGCAGACCTTCCGTGCAGCCCCCTCTGCAGCTCAATTTCCTGTCTTTATAAGTCCATCCCAGCACATTTCTCCCCAGCTCTGCTCCCTCCTTTAGTCAGGGGACTGCTTAGCCGCCTGATTCCTCTCAGCTGTGGCCTGTTGGGTTAATTAGCCCCCTTCTCAACCTGCCTTAACTCTTTCAGGCCAAGTGTGGGGTGAACGTCCCATCACAAATGTATTAGCAGGAGTGTTGTAAGCAAGACGTGAGAAGTCATTCTTCCACTCTGCTCAGCACTGATAAAGTCTCATTTGGAGTACTGTGTCCTGTTCTGGACACCACACTTCAGGAAAGATGTGGACAAATTGGAGAAAGTCCAGAGAAGAGCAATAAAAACTATTAAAGATCTAGAAAATATGACCTATGAGGAAAGATTGAAAAAATGGATTTGTTTAGTATGGAGGAGAGGAGACTGAGAGGGGAACGTGATAGCAGTCTTCAAAGACATAAAAGGTTGTTACAAAGAGAGGGGGATAAATTATTCTATTTATCCTCTAGGGACAGGACAAGAAGTAATGGTTCTAAATTGCAGCAAGGGAGATTTAGGTTAGACATTAGGAAAAACTTCCTACTTGTTAGGGTATTAAGCACTGGAACAAATTACCTAGGGAGGTTGTGGAATCCACATCACTAGAGGCTTTTAAGAACAGTCTAAACAAACACCTGTCAGGGATAGTCTAGAAAATACTTAGTCCTGCCTCAGTGCAGGAGACTGGACTAGATGACCTAATGAGACTCCTTCCAGTCCTATATTTCTATGATTCAATGACTGAGATGGGAGTTGGAGAAGGAAATGAACAGGTCCTAAAGACTGTCCTTGTTGATGGAGTGGAGAGGTCAGGTGTGGGGACATGATAAGCAGCTGGGACCATAATTTTGAAGGGCTTTGATTCAGATTATACACATTCTCTCACTCACCAACTTTGCCACGAACTTGTACAAGCTGTACTGTGCTATAGTATCTATATACTCAGTGCATTTTTTTCCCCAAGAAGATAGTGCCCCATAAACATTTATAGCAAAGGCAAGTTTGTTTGCGAAGTGGGATTGTCTCCTTCCTTGGTTATGAGTAAGAGATTCCTCAGTCCATCATCCTTCCTGGTACATAGAGTTTATCACAGTTTCAAGTACTATTAATGTATAACTGATTTGGCCTGAAACCTACTAACATTTCTAGCCTTCTTGATTGAAAACAGCGGGGATTACATATCATAGAACTATGCCATTGAACACAAGTGACCAATATGCCTCCCTGTATTACTCCTATCCTCCCAGGCCAGATTATTTTTTCCTCTGTTAATGGTTTTATTTAAAGTTTCAGGGATATCTCCTCACCGCATATTTTCCTAATATGACCTTCCTACTCAACCTCAGCAGTCTAATTATGGAAGCATGCAAAATTATGGTCCCAGAAGGTAATACCAGTCTGATTTTGTGCATCACTCATTTATTCAGCTGTTGGCCCTCAGGTCGACACACACATAAACATGGGAGCCCACAGTGCCATCTTGCTGACTTGCAGTTCAAAGTGGAATCACACTTTGAATACCAAACAATATTAGCAAATGAAAAGAAACCCCTAGCATTAATAAGTCACGCTTGATGTATGACCTGAGGAAGAAATGTTACTTTCACTACAACAAAGATTACCTATTTCAAACACATCACTTCCTGGCATCTCTTGGGTATAGGATATCCTGATTTTATAATCATCATTCTAATGTATATTATATTAAATGTTTCAGGCACTTTCATTTACCTTTCATAATTACAAATCAATTGATTTCATGACTGTGTACATTTAACCAAGTGTATTGATCCTATTCATATTTAAAAGCAGGACACTCTTGTATTTTAATATAGCATATTTTAAGGCTTGCCTATTGATCATATTTTCAGAACTCCTGATAGTCCATTTAACTCAATGTGTATACTAAGTGGCAGAGTCTCATCTCACGTACACTGATGTAAGTCCATTGAGGTCAATGGCTTTACATTGGTGTAACTAAGAATAGGGTCTGGTTCTGCGTATTTATTAACCTTTGTTGAAATGTTTGACATTATGATCTACCAAATCATACTTTCCTGAAATTCTTAAAACTAGGGGCACAACACTGGAACCCTTACTCATGTGAGTAGTTTCAGTGATTTCCACGAGACTGCACATATGAGTAACAACTGTTCATACATGTAAGGAACAGATCCTATAAAAGTATGAGTAGACCCATACAATTTTTACATGATAGAAGACTCTGTCGTCTTGTTTGTGTTGAAGACATTCAGAGTCCAGTTCTGCAGCCACGGTTCATGGGAGTAAGTCGACTGACTACAATGGAAATAGTTCCATTGACTTCAATAATCATCGCTCAGACATTTAATGACTAAGCTCTTCAAGGCTGGGACAGTATCTTTGTATGTACTTGTCTAGCCCCTAGCACAAAGTGCCCGAATCAATGGGTGCTACTACAGTATAAATATTAAACAGCAACAATGATGCCTAGATGCTATGGTGATGGGCACATTTGAAGTGTAACTAGATTAGTCAGACAGATACTCAGATCCTCACAAATACATAGTTAAAACAATTATAGAAAGTTAACTAAAAAGCCTATACTTGGAGCTACTATTTTCAAAACTTGCAGTTCCTTATTGCTTCCATCAGAAGTATTTACGAGACAAACATGACAACAGTTGGCATTGTGAGAAAAAAACAACATCTTGCAGCTAGATTTAACAATACCAAACTCATGTTCCAGCAGTGCTCTGTTTCTCACACATCTTTAAAGGTAAATTTTCATCCTGGTGCAGAGGGATTTAGCCATATAGCTCTCATTAATATTAATGGTAAACAGGCAGCTAAATACATGTGTGCTCCATGCTGAAAGTATATCACTTATATAATGTAGTTTCCTGAAATAGGTATAGACTGATCTGGCAGCAAAGCATTAATAATTTCTGGACACTGACTGGAAGGATCAGCTGGTGAGAACATTTAATATGGAGATATACCTATCTCATAGAACTGGAAGGGACCCCGAAAGGTCATTGAGTCCAGCCCCCACCTTCACTAGCAGGTCCAAGTACTGATTTTGCCCCAGATCCCTAAGTGGCCCCCTCAAGGATGGCACTTGCCCATTATACTGCTTTCCTACACTTGCATTCCTTGTTGTTGCTGTTCAGTACTGTTATTGTAGTGCCTTTTTATAAGCAGTAAATACAATATGTAAATAGAACACATATAAATAAATTATAAAGCTCCAAGTGAAAGAAGCACTTTAATTTAAATCACTTCCATCATAAATTATTAAGATTATCTGACACAGTCAATAATATTTGATAACTGAACTATCCTGATAATTATGTGCTATGGGCCTGAATCTCATCTCAGATTGGAGTAAATCAGGAGTAACTTCAGTGAAGCTGCACCAATGTTCATGACATTACCTGTTCTGTTCATTTCCTCTGGGGCACCTGCCACTTGCAGAAGGCAGGATACTGGGCCTTTGGTCTGACCCAATATGATCATTCTTATCCTCTTATGTACATCAGACCCAAAATAACTAACTGATTTGCCTCAAAGAGCTCTGAATGGTGAGCAAATAGCAACCTGACTGGAGTCCATGCATGCAGAAAAATACAGAACCCCTCAAATTCCCCTTTAATCGCCTCACTTTATGGCTATCTTTATGAACTACATTAATTCTTTCCACAAGGAATCAAATTCTACCTGTGATTTAATGTTCATAAGAAGCACGGATGGGCCCAAACTAGGACCTTTTAGTTGAGCTACCTCCAGAACTCCGGTGCTTCAGATAAAATGTAACTTGTATTTGAATACAAGTTAGGTTTCATTTCTGTAAAAATCTTGACTGACTGTGTATCCAAAACCACTCTGGTTCATCCTTACAGAGTTCAGGCAAAAATCAAAAACTTTTATCCAAATTTCCCTGAACCTTGATGGTTTGGATAAAATGGGATTTGGATCCAAACTAACCCGGGTTCTCTTAATAGAAAACTCAAGCTGACTGTTTAGGTTTTACAAAACCAAATCCCAAATCCAGCCCTCTACCCATCTCTTCCAAGAAGCAATGACATCCATCTCTAAATATCAATCTTTAAGCTCTTATACCATATCCCTTCTCCATTTTCATAGTATCAATGTTTTGGCATTAAAAACGGTCCCCTTTTTCTAAAGGAGACTTTTCAAAAATGTTGTCTCTTTCAGCATGTAACTTAAGTATTTTTGCTAACAGGGGCAATCTATAGTTCAAATTTTAGCAATGGTACTTATGAATTCCTGTCATCCAGTTCTCCCTTTGATTCCCTCTACAACAATTCTTTCCAAAGACAGCTTTCAAACCCACTACAGGCTCCGCCTTGTATAGCCTAATGGCCTATCTATTATGCCTATCTATTCAGCACTGTACCTCAAACTCAGTAGTAAAAATTTATCTCTGATGTTATTCTATTTGAGTTAGACCAGGGATGAATCTGCTGCAGTATGTCCAATACTGCACTTCTCTTCCCCAGCCCTTTTCTTGATCGCTTTTGCTAGCACCACCAGCCTTTCTATCACAAAAACCTCACAACAGTGCCATTTTGGAATCCTGTCACATCCAGACCCTATCATTTCTCCACTTTCAGCATCTCTAAACTGTGTTCCAGCCTCTCCAGCCTCACTGACAAGACAACATCTTGAGCCATTCACACGCCATCTCTCAGGCCCTTGACTGTCTCAACCCTCCCAAATCAGTTCTACCTGAAACACAGCTCCCAAAATCATCTTCCTTCCCGCCACTCTGTCTCACCTCTTCTCTTGTATTGAGATTTATGTTTCTCCCTCTCACTTTCAAAGTGCTTCATAAGTTGCCCCATTCCTGCCCACATCTCTCCTCCTACACCCCTTTACACCTCTGGCAAAACTTTCCTCTTCACCACCCCACATCTTCTCCTCTGTTCACTCCTAATGTTGGGCCTTCAGGCATGCCACATAATATGCCTGGAACAAACTCAATACATATTTAGCAAATCTCTCACTCTGCTCCGTCAACTATCTAACAAAAACCCACCTTGTCTGGTGAGTCACAGCATTCTACAATGACCATATACTATCTTGTGTTTCTGCTGTCTTGTCTTGTCTTGTGCTGTCTTGTATATGATTTTGCTCTTCAGGGCAGTGACTTGTTTGTTTGATATCATTCCCCCAACATATAGCACTTGGTACTCAGTGTAAATAATAATTATGAACTCCTTCCAGAAATTATTAACTTTGGAATAAAAACAAAGATGGGTAAAATTGCCACCTGACCTGCCACATCTCCAAAGACAATCAATCCCACATCTATGTGTATGTGGAGTCCAGCAAATTCCATGCAGCATTTGACAATGCAGCAATTTTAAATCCACTTCCTTCTCTGTCCTCTGAGCAAAATGGAGAATTTGTGCTCATTGGTTGTTGTAAAAATGAGTACCTAGTTCACGCTCCCATTTTACCCTAGGGGAATCAAAAGAATGCATTAGATTTTCCGATCTAACGAATAAATAATAGATGTTGGATATCTGTAGCTTTCTGTATACATGTGATACCAAAGAGTTTGTGATGATACCAAAGAGTTGTCCTAAGGGTTTGACAGAGACATTCCTTTATTAATGCAAATCTCTGGTCTTTGATTGTCATCCAGACCAAAATTGTTTTGCAAGCATGCCAAATTAATAACAGTGCCTTCTTGATACAATTTGCCCAACCTTGTATTACCTGCCTGTACCCATTCACACTAGAAGAATGGTCTGACCTCAATTTTGAGCTAGAAGACTCCAAAGAAAGTTCAGAAGACATTTTACTCAATTTATGAACATGTATTCATCTTTTCTATTACATAAAACCCATAGCACTAAGTTAAGCTATTGCCTCCCTGCTGTGACCAAGTTTGTTTGAACTGGCAATGGCTAATTCTCTGCCAATTCTAAATGTAACTGCTAGGTGGATTACATACATTTGCAAAAAGTCGGTCCACAATGGTCTTGCCATGTGTAATGCAACAGTTCTACATTCAATCAGCCTAAACAGGTCTGTGATTTTATGCATGGAATCAACAACAATAATAAAATGATTAAAGATCTAGAAAACGTGACCTATGAGGGAAGACTGAAAAAAATGGGTTTGTTTAGTCTGGAGAAGAGAAGACTGAGAGTGGACATGATGACAGTTTTCAAGTACATAACATATTGTTACAAGGAGGAGGGAGAAAATTGATCTTCTTAACCTCTGAGGATTGGACAAGAAGCAATGGGCTTAAATTGCAGCAAAGGAAGTTTTGGTTAGGCATTAGGAAAAACTTCCTGTCAGGGTGGTTAAGCACTGGAATAAATTGCGTAGGGAGGTTGTGGAATCTCCATAATTAGAGATTTTTAAGAGCATGTTTGACAAACACCTGTCAGGGATGATCTAGATAATACTTAGTCCTGCCATGAGTGCAGGGGACTGGGCTAGATGACCTCTCAAGGTCCCTTCCAGTCCTACGATTATATGATTCTATTCTACTTAATTCTAGGATGTGTTCCGGTTTAAGTAACTAATTTAATTAAATATTCAATATTCAACCTGTAGCCTAGTGACTCTATAGCCCAGTGGATCAGGCTCTCAATTGGGGTGTAGGAAACCCAGGTTCCACTCTCCCTGCTCCAATGAATATTTAGTTATTTATATAGAGTGGAACAGCTTCCACAGGAGAGACTGAGAGAAACCTGCCCCTGTATGTCCCTTAGCCCAATGGGAGAAGGGCGATCCAAGGTCAAATCCCTTTCTCTATATCAGGCAGAAGGGGGAATTGAACCAATGTGTCCCATGTCCTGGATGAATGCTCTAATCACTTGTCTAAAAGGTATAAGGCACTTCCTCCTTCTACTGTGGGTTTAATCATGCTCTGCGAATTTTTACTGGACCAGGCTACGCAGGCAAGACAGGTGGAGGAATGCCTAGTTTGAGGATCCCACCAAGACATAGGTATGAGATAGGTGCCCAAATGCCTAGACTGAGGCAGCTATGTACATGGTCACTGGTAGAAACTTAGGCACCTAGGGACTTCAGGACCTTCCAGAATAATGCAACAGCTGAGCGAGAGTTCTGAGGTCTGGTACCTTAATGTTGGACTGAGTCACTTAAAGTGGCAGTTAGGCACTAAGGTCCTTCGGTAGATAGAATTTCATCCAAAGCTCACTGAAGTAAATGGAGTGTCCCGCTGATTTTACTCACTTCAGTGAGCTTTGGATCAGGCCCATATTTCATTAATGTAAGAAGAAGAATCATTGTTATTTGAGAGCCAAAAAGGTGGCTATGCAGTAACACTATGGCAAGAGATACGCTCTTTGCCATTAGGTGGATAAATTTCAGAAGAGGTTGTCAAGGTCGTTGCATATGCAGCAGTTTCAGCTTGAAAGAGGCAGGTGTGGGCATATTTATTAAAGCTTTAAATTAAAAACTATAAACCTCTTTTGTGTGAATGAGGGAAGGATTGCCATACTGTTATTCAAATCACAGGGCAAGAAGGTGCTGTTAGGATGTTATATGCTCTTTACTCTAAAGAGGGAGGTTTCCATCATGTAAATAATTTCCTGTTGGACATTCCCACACTTCTCCATGCATTGTTATAATAGCTAATATCAAGGAATATTTCTGGTTATGGGTCACATAATTCCATTATCAGAGGAGTAGCCGTGTTAGTCTGGATCTGTAAAAAGCGACAAAGAGTCCTGTGGCACCTTATAGACTAACAGATGTCTGTTAGTGTATAAGGTGCCACAGGACTCTCTGTCACTTTTTACATAATTCCATTGTTTTACAAGTGGACTTAAAATAGTCCACTTGTTAATTTTGATGGGTTCACTTTAACAAGTCTAATAAAAGCTGAAGTATTGTGTCAATGACTTACCAGATGTAATATCCCAGATATCCCACTGCTGACTGAACCTGGTGAAAACTGAGCTTATCTTTCTGAGTCTCTCCTCTTCCCTTCACCTTCGCTGTTTTTGACACCACCACTCTCATCCCTGCCACCTAGATTAGTAACCGGAGATGAAAATCTACCACCTCTCTCTCTCCTTCTCACACATCCACTCCAGCTATTTTTTGAAAGCATAGCTCAAAACCAAAACCCGACCTCTCTGTCCCTATGGCAAAACACTGCTCCATGCCTTTGCTATCTCCCACCTTAATTATTGCAACCTCTTCTTTATAGTCACCCTAATTTGCATCTTCCCTTCTCATAATTCAGTCTGGTCTATATTATCAGAGCTCTTACTTCCTCTTATTCTTCTGCACATCTAAGTAAGGCCCTCACTACTCCCCTGCTCAGATGGTAACTCTGGCTCTGGGGAGGAGAGCAAGGACTACACCCTGCCCCCCCCACCCCTCCACACTGAGACAAGTGTGCAAGGAAGGGGCAGGGAATGAAAGGAGCTCCACTTCCCAACTCACTGGCCAGAATAGCTTGCTGTGCACACAACTGGGAGTAAACTGCTCAGTAAAAAGGGGTGAAGTAACTTACTCACCTGGGCCCCAGAAAAAAGGAACAGCAGGGGAAGATTGTGACTCTCTGCATCACAGTTCATCTCTGGGCTGCTTCTGGGGCAGTGCAGTTACAAACCATCTCTCCTCTCATTCTGGTCTTTGTGCCTTCTTCCGTTCTGCTCTCTATGTCTGCAACTCCCTCGACATCTCAGTGAGCTGGAACCTCATCATCTCTTCTTAAAATCCCTCTCAAAACAAATGTGAAGCCTAAAAACACTCATCTATTTCAGTAAGCATATTGTCATCCAGCCATTTTATTTTAAGGTTTCCTCATACATTTCACCAAACACTAAAAATCCCCCAAATCCGAAGAATCCCTTCCTTGTAATTTATAGAACAGAGAAAAATCATGTCTGAGGTCTTTATTTGTGACCATACCAGATTTCTTATATTCTCTTCTGTTGTTTCTTATAGCTACCTGTAGATCTCTCTTAATCTTGTGTAAAAGCCACTGTTTACAGGCTCCCCTTTTCTTGATGCCTAATGAGGAGTTAGGAATAGTAGCATGTAGAGGTGCTAGAAAAAAATAAAAAATCTAGTTACACAAAATGAGGGAGGCAACCTAGTAACAGAGGATGTGGAAAAAGCTAATGTACTCAATGATTTTTTTGCCTCTGTCTTCACGAACAAGGTCAGCTCCCAGACTGCTGCACTGGGCAGCACAGTATGGGGAGAAGGTGACCAGCCCTCTGTGGAGAAAGAAGTGGTTCGGGACTCTTTAGAAAAACTGGACGAGCACAAGTCCATGGGGCCAGATGTGCTGCATCCGAGGGTGCTAAAGGAGTTGGCGGATGTGTTTGCAGAGCCATTGTCCATTATCTTTGAAAACTCATGGCGATCGGGGGAGATCCCGGATGACTGGAAAAAGGCTAATGTAGTTCCCATCTTTAAAAAAGGGAAGAAGGAGGCTCCGGGGAACTACAGGCCAGTCAGCCTCACCTCAGTCCCTGGAAAAATCATGGAGCAGGTCCTCAAGGAATCAATTCTGAAGCACTTAGAGGAGAGGAAAGTGATCAGGAACAGTCAGCATGGATTCACCAAGGACAAGTCATACCTGACTAACCTAATTGCCTTCTATGAGGAGATTACTGACTCTGTGGATGAGGGGAAAGCAGTGGATGTGTTATTCCTTGACTTTAGCAAAGCTTTTGATACAGTCTCCCACAGTATTCTTGCCAGCAAGTTAAAGAAGTATGGGCTGGATGAATGGACTATAAGGTGGATAGAAAACTGGCTAGATCGTTGGGCTCAACAGGTAGTGATCAACGGCTCCATGTCTAGTTGGAAGCCGGTTTCAAGTGGAGTGCCCCAGGGGTAGTTCCTGGGGCCGGTTTTGTTCAATATCTTCATTAATGATCTGGAGGATGGCGTGGACTGCACTCTCAGCAAGTTTGCAGATGACACTAAACTGGGAGGAGTGGTAGATATGCTGGAGGGTAGGATAGGATACAGAGGGACCTAGACAAATTAGAGGATTGGGCCAAAAGAAACCTGATGAGGTTCAACAAGGACAAGTGCAGAGTCCTGCACTTAGGACGGAAGAATCCTATGCATTGTTACAGACTAGAGACCGAATGGCTAGGAAGCAGTTCTGCAGAAAAGGACCTAGGGGTTACAGTGGACGAGAAGCTGGATATGAGTCAACAGTGTGCCCTTGTTGCCAAGAAGGCTAACGGCATTTTGGGCTGTATAAGTAGGGGCATTGCCAGCAGATTGAGGGACGTGATCATTCCCCTCTATTCAACATTGGTGAGGCCTCATCTGGAGTACTGTGTCCAGTTTTGGGCCCCAAAAATGTGGAAAATTTGGAAAGAGTCCAGCGGAGGGCAACAAAAATTATTAGGGGGCTGGAACACATGACTTATGAGGAGAAGCTGAGGGAACTGGGATTGTTTAGTCTGTAGAAGAGAAGAATGAGAGGGGATTTGATAGCTGCTTTCAACTACCTGAAAGGGGATTCCAAAGAGGATGGATCTAGACTGTTCTCAGTGGTACCTGATGACAGAACAAGGAGTAATGGTCTCAAGTTGCAGTTGGGGAGGTTTAGGTTGGATATTAGGAAAAACTTTTTCACTAGGAGGGTGGTGAAGCACTGGAATGGGTTACCTAGGGAGATGGTGGAATCTCCTTCCTTAGAGAGGTTTTTAAGGTCAGGCTTGACAAAGCCCTGGCTGGGATGATTTAGTTGGGAATTGGTCCTGCTTTGAGCAGGGGTTTGGACTAGATGACCTCCTGAGGTCCCTTCCAACCTTGATATTCTGTGATTCTATGAAAATATTTAAAATGTTTTCATTCTGAAGGATTCAAAATGGACTTTTTTTTCAAAACTTTTCATAGAGCATATCTTAGAGAATCCAATCTTCATTTAAAAAATGCATGTGATGGCTAATACACCACAACCCTTGGTAAATTGTTCCACTGATTAATTACTCTCATTGTTAAAAAATTATTTCCAGTCTAGCTTCAACATCAAGCCACTGGATCTTGTTATAGCTTTGTCTGCTAGCCCATTATCAAATACTTATTCCCCATGTAGGTACTTAAGATTCTGATCAAGTCACCCTTTAACCTTCTTTTTGTTAAACCGAACAGATTGAATTCCTTCAGTCTATCACTATAGTATAAGGCATGTTTTCTAATACTTTAATCACTATCAAGGCTCTCCTCTGAACCCTCTCCAATTTATCTACATCCTTGAATTGTGGTCACCAGAACTGGATGTAGTATTCCAGCAGTGGTCACACCACTGCCAAATACAGAAGTAAAATAAACTCTCTACTCCTACTCTAGATGTTCCTGTTTATGCATCCAACGATCACTTTAGCCCTTTTGGCCACAACCTCACACTGGGAGCTCATCTTCAGCTGTTTATCCACCATGACCCCCAAATCTTTTTCAGAATAACTGCTTCATAGGATAGAATCCCACATCTTGTAAGTATGCCCTCCATTTTTTGTTCCTAGATGCATCCATTTACATTTAGTTGTATTAAAATGCTTATTGTTTGCTTGCTCTATATCAATGGCCCATCCTCTTCATTATTTAATGCTCCTCCAAACTTTGCATCACCAGCAAAGTTTATCAGTGATGATTTTTTGTTTTCTTCCAGTGACCGATAAAAAAGATAACTAGAGTAAGCCTAAGAACCAGTCACTGCGGGACCCCACTAGAAACACACCAACTCCATTAATCAGTTTTTAATCCATAGGTGCCATGCTAATTTTGTATTGTTCTAGCTTTTTAATCAAAATGTCAAATGCCTTACAGAAGTCTTAGCGATGTCTGCACATGCTGCTAGCCCCACAGCCAGAGCCATCCCTTGAGTATGGTGAATCGGGGCGACCGCTCCGGGCCCCATGCTTTGTGGGGCCCCACGCTCCAGTGTGCGTGTGTCATGCAGGAAGCGCTAGGCCAGCTTGGGGTAGGGTACCTGAGGGGCCAGACTGGCCCGGGGAGATAGTGGGAGGCCTGGCACTGGCAGCGAGGATCGGGCCTGCACTCACCGGCAGGAAGAGATTTCTGCAGCGCCTGCCCCTGCAGGCTGCTGCTGGCACTGTGCAGAGCTCAGCGGGGGGGCCGATGGGAGGCCCAGTGCTGGCCCTGCGCGGGTCGGGGCAGGCTGGTCAGGCCCGTGGCTGGCTTTACCCAGCTGCGGCACTTACACATACAGACACCTGCAGAATGTAACATGGGCTTGGCCCCGAGCTCTGCTGGCAGCTCGAAGCGACACATGTCCCTGAAGGGCCTAGGAGTCCCAGCAGTGGAGCTGGTCCCTCAGGGGAGCCCAAGGGAATGGTTAGGCCAATGCAACGCATCCTAGCAGTGTGCATCTATGGGCATGGCTACACTTGCAAATGTAGAGCGCTTTGAGTTAAACCAGCCTTCATAGAGCGCAGTAGGGAAAGTGCTGCAGTCTGTCCACACTGACAGCTTCAAGCGCACTGGCATGTCCACATTTGCGGCATTTGCAGTGGCATTGGCAGCGGTGCATTGCGGGCAGCTATCCCATAGAGCACCTCTTCCCACTCTGGTGCTGTGGCTTGTGGGAAGGGGGTTGGGGGTGCAGGGCATTCTGGGTCCTGTCCCAATGCCCCGTGTTGCATCGGTTTGCATCCCAGCAATCCCTCTGCTTCCGTCCACAATTGGCGCCATCTTTCAACGTTTTTTGTACTGCACACTCTGTCTTCCCTTTCGGTCTGTGGGAATGGAGCCCAAACTGCTGAGGAATATGCTGACGAGTCTCACCAGCACATCACGTTTGACAGTCGAGTTATTCCTTAAGATCCAAAGTGACAGTGAGGACTCCAATGATATCGACTCGAGTAATGTATACGACACGAGATTGCTTGTGGCATTCACGGACATGCTCACCACCGTGGAACGGCGCTTTTGGGCTCGGGAAACAAGCACTGAGTGGTAGGATCACATCATCATGCAAGTCTGGGATAATGAGCAGTGGGTGCAGAACTTTCCGATGAGAAAAGCCACTTTCATGGGACTGTGTGATGAGCTCGCCCCCACCCTGCGGCGCAAGGACACGAGATTGAGAGCTGCCCTGATGATGGAGAAGCGGGTGGCTATTGTAATCTGGAAGCTGGCAACTTCAGTCAGCTACCGATCAGTTGCTAAGCAGTTTGGAGTGGGGAAGTCCACTGTTGGAATCGTGTTGATGCAAGTTTGCAGGGCCATTAATCACATCCAGCTCAGAAGAACCGTGACTCTGGGTAACGTGCATGACATTGTGGCTGGCTTTGCACAAATGGGTTTCCCTAACTGCAGAGGGACGATAGATGGGACGCATATTCCAATTCTGGCACCAGCCCACCTAGCCTCCGAGTACAGAAGGACTATTTCTCTACGGTTCTCCAGGCACTTGTGGATCACCGTGGGTGTTTCATTGACATTAATGCAGGCTGGCCCGGAAAGGTGCATGACACATGCATCTTTTGGAACACAGGCCTGTTCAGGAAGCTGCAAGCCGGGACTTTTTTCCCAGGCCAGAAGATCACCGTAGGGGAAGTTGAAATGTTGATTGTGATCCTTGGAGACCCCGCTTACCCTTTAATGCCTTGGCTCATGAAACCCTACACAGGAAGCCTTGACAGCAGCAAGAAGCGGTTCAACAACAGGCTAAGCTGGTGCAGAATGACTGTGGAGTGTGCTTTTGGCCGTTTAAAGGCCCGCCGGCGCTCTCTGTATGGGAAGCTGGACCTGGCCGATAACAGCATCCCGCTGTTATATCTGCGTGCTGTACCCTCCATAACATTTGTGAAGGGAAGGGTGAAAGATTCACTTGGGCATGGAACTCGGAGGTTCAACACCTGAAGGCTGAATTTGAACAGCCAGAGAGCAGGGCTATTAGAGGGGCCCAGCGCGGGTCTGAAAGGATTAGGAATGCCTTGAGGGAGCAATTTGAGGCTGAAAGCCACCAGTAATGTCTGGTGCCCTGCATGGGAGTGAAGTGCAGTGGTTCCAATGTTAGTAGGAATCTGTGTTTGCTACGTATGATACACGGACTTGCAGTGCCTGTTGCTTTCCTGGGTTAAGGTATCTTTTACTTTATGGAATAATAAAGAATGTTTTCAAAGCAAAAAAATCCATTTATTGAAAAGAAACACAACTGCTTAGGAAACAGAAAGGGCAAGGGGGTGGGGTGGGGAATGGTACACAGATTTGTGTATGTCCTGTTATCATACTCAGCCTTCCTGTCTGGAGTGCTGTGCAATGAGTGCTGCACTTCAGGATGGCTATACTGCATGGTGATGGGGGTTGAGTGCAGTGGGTAAGGGTCGTAGTTTTCAGGGCTGGGTGGTGAAGCTACAGGTGTTGAAAGCAGCTGGTGGCGATAAGAACCCGGATGTTAGGGAAAGTGGGTTGGAGGTGACATGGGAGCACAACGGAAAGAGTTTTGGGACAAGGGCTGTAGGAGGGCGGGTGCGGTAGTGCTCCACCTGCATGGCTACGAGCCCCTGTATCAAATCCGCTTGGCGCTCCATGATGCTTACAAGCTGCTCTGTGATTTGGTGCCAGCGATCTGTGTTCTGCTGGCAGACCCTCCTTTCACTCTCCCGCCACCCCTGCACTTTTTGATTTTCATTTGACTTCATGCAGCATGTCCTTTTTGCTTCTACATGGCTTCTTCCTGATTCCTTGCAGCCTCTCGGCCGGTGATAACACGGATGGCTGAGATGTCAAGGTTGCATCTGTAAAGGCAAAATGCAACACTTAACAGAGGCAGCATTGTTCACACCAGACAGAGCAATGATTCCCCTGTACTTAAGAAGGGCAAGCACAGTCTACGCAATAGCATAATTTGTCCGTCCCAAACCAAGCGCACATTTGGAGCCCCAAAATGGTGAGTAAGCACAGTGTCAAGGGGGACTGATCTTTCATGGCTGTACTGTCCTCTGGTTTTCTGTGCCTTGGGGAGAGCCAACAGCTGCAGGGGGCCCCTATACTGAACACTGTCCCCACATTTTCCACAGGAGTTCATCCTGGAAGATGACTCGCTGCTGATGGTGACCTGGGAAGCAAGGGAGGATCTTCTACTACAATGCAGCTTCCACCCTGGCCCATATGCAGCTTGCCTGTGTGCAGCAATGGTCTCCCCACTCTCAAGGCAGAGTGGTGCGGACATGTTAGCCTGTCTGGGACAAGGACCACAGTGGCTCTCCCACAAAACCTGCCCAAGTGCATTGCCCAACTTCTGGCTGAGACCTTTAAAGAGATCGCTGAGGCCAATTACCATGACGTGAGAGAGCACGTCAACGCCCTACGTATCTAGGCATGCGTGCAGCCCTAACCCTCCTCGCCCCAAGAGCCCGCACCGAATAACTTCCTTCCCAAAATAAAAGCCGCTTACCGGGAACCTCCTCTGGTGTTTGTCCTTCCCCAAGCACCGGCCACCGTGACTGGCTACCTTCCTCCTGGCTTGAGAACAGCTCCTGGCTGCAGGCATCTAGGGATGCAGGGGTGTCTTCCTCTTCCTCAGCACCCTCGCTCCCGCTTTGATCCTCCTCCTCCTCCTGCCTTGTTGGACTGAGCTCCGAAGTGTTCAGGGTGGTACTCAGAGTGGAGGTGGGGTCACTCCCAAGTATCGCGTCCAATTCTTTGTAGAAACAGCAGGTCGCGGGGGCAGCACCGGAGCGGCTGTTTGCCTCATGGGCTTTGTGGTAGGCATTCCGCAGTTCCTTCACTTTAACCCTGCACTGCAGAGTGGCCCGGTCATGGCCCCTTTCCATCATGTCCCTTGATATCTGCCCGAAGGTATCGTAATTCCTACGGCTGGAGCACAGCTGGTACTGGACAGCTTCCTCCCCCCAAACACTGATGAGGTCCAGCACCTCGCCATTGCTCCATACTGGGGATCGCCTGGCGCATGGAGGCATGGTCACCTGGAAGGATTCACTGAGAGCACTCCACTCCTGGCTGAGCAAACAGGAAGGGGATTTTCAAAATTCCCAGAGAATTTAAAGGGCGAGTCTTATGTTTGGTCACCTGAAGGCAGGGCAGTAGAATTCAAACTGATGACCAGAGTGGCTAGAACAGGCATTGTGGGACAGTTCTGGAGGCCGATCAGAGCACATTAACAGACCAGGGCATCCTCACTGGCGCCGTGGCGCTCCAGTGGGGGGACATCAAACATTATTCCACGCGCCGAGGTGGAGTACCAGGAGCGCTCTAGCCGCGGAGTCAGAACGCTCTACATGCCTTGCCAGTGTGGACGGGTCGTGAGTTAAGAGTGCATTGGGCTGCTTTAATGCGCTCTAACTCGCAAGTGTAGAATGCCCAAAACTGCCTCCGCATCAACTTAACTCCCGTGATGAGGACATGCAAGGCTCGGAAGCGGGGAACAACTCTGCTGAATAAACTCAGGAATATTACTGTGGGAGACAGATGTGTGTGGAGCCCACAAGAAAAAGGTGATTTGTACTGTTGCTTACCTTGTGTGTAGACCAGCCCTGTGTCTTGAGTTTTTTGTTTTCCTTTTTTCTGAGTGGTTCATAGCACTTTCCTCAAAATAACAATCCAGAGGCCTAACATATCTAAAGTTGTTGAGTCTTCCTTTTTACATAACATTAAGAATACAAGGAAGCCACACTAATATTGCTGGGTTACAAATAACCAAGTTTACTAATTATATACAAACATAAAAGTCCTAGCTACATATATACACTTCTGCTCTGTTAGGTTAGGGTGACCAGACAGCAAATGTGAAAAATCGGGACAGGCGTAGGGGGTAATAGGAACCTATATAAGAAAAAGACCCAAAAATTGGGACTGTCCCTATAAAATCGGGGCACCTGATCACCCTATGTTAGGTTCTGGTGGCTTCTGCAGTAGAAGACAGAGAGGCCCGTTAGAGGGCTCCCAGCTATTTAGCTGGATACTATCCAATTCCTATACACTATGGGACAAAAACAAGATTATTCATAGAAAATATACAGTAAACCAAAGGAAATCAAAGAAGGTGGTACAATTTATCTCTAGCTAAGACCATGTAACGCTTTGCTGATAGAGTTAAATCTCCTGGCTACAATTTCTTTGAGACAGACAATAATAAAAGCCTGACATTCTAAAAGTTTGTGTCTGTCCCTGGCCTCATTCTGACAGGTACTTCTTAGCATCGCAGGGTATGCAAGTCTGATGAGAACACATTGTCCCTTTCCTTGGCTGGTGCACTTTTATTCATATTATGGATAGTCTTTGGATAGAGTTTAGGTGTGAACAGCCCTCATTACCATTTTAGACATGAAGTCATCCTTTCGGTCAATGATTCTCACTGGCAGACAGTCATTATTAAACTTCTTACCCTATTTCCTTTACTGCCCAGTGTTGTATCACTGTACCCAATATTTAATTTAGCTCAGCATTCTCTGACAGAAAGCTTTGCACTTTCTTTCCAGTTAACATGGAGTAATGCAAAGAATCCTTTAAATCTGGATAGGTAGGTGGTATACACTCATACACACCCTCTCTGCATATAGCTTCAAGTAACACCTACCAGAAGGTCCTTGCTCTCTTGGCTTGGTCATCTGGATAGTTGGAGAGCAAATTGCCCCAACCTCCAAAAAACCATCTTGCTCTACTTGACTCCTTAGGCTCATTTAAAAATCCTACTCCAGAAATACATTTTGGACAGAGAGGAGAATAGCATGGTTTACTGAAATACAGCTATCAATTCAAGTGTAGGGTGAAGTGTGGGACAAAGCATGGAGACCCTTGTGAAAGAAGGATACAAAGGGAGTGTGAAGGACAGTGAACTGGGAAAGCAAAGAGATTGAGTAGGGGAGCAATGGAGCTGAGAGTTGAGATACAGCAGTTGATCATTTCTGGTGATCTGTTCAAATCCTAAAACTCAGGATGAGTTTTTGTTTCAGTTCATCCTAGTTCCCAATTTTCCATAAAACAAAACAAACACAACTTGGAAAGACTCCCAGTGAATTCAATAAGCATCAGATAATCTATCAGTCTCTTACGGTTTGTCTACACAGCAAGTTCCTGTGCAGCAAGGCAGGGTGTGAATTGACAGTGGACCAATTTGCCATGCAGGAATGTCCCATGTGGACATAGCTACAATGCACTGAAAGTCAAAGACTCCAGGACTTTCAGTGCACTGTAGCAGTGTCCATATGGGATGTTACTGCCTGGCAAGCTGGTGTGCTGCAGATTCACACCCTGGCTTGCTGTGGATTAACTTGCTATGTAGAGAAGCCTTAAATCTCTCTGTTTTATGAGTTGTAAAGTCACTCCAAATTGAAGGGCAGGAAAGAAATAATCAAAACATAATTTATACACAAAGTAAACACAAGGGGTATAATACAAAACTTTGCCATTACCAACTTATTAGCTTTTTCCATTCCCACACTATTTATTTTATCACTCTCCTTCCTGTTCCTGAGCCAGATACGACTCAATTTTAATTGTTTATATCCCCCTGTACTGCATCCAAGAAATTCTTCATAATTAAGGAAATTTCTTAATACTCAAAACCATCTCTAGACCCATGCAACGTAAGTTGCCCAGGCTATTATTATTATTTTATCTATTACTTGTATTTCTTTCAGCACCCACAATATGTTAGGTGCTTTCCAAACATTACAAGGAACACTCCCAATCTGTGCCCTAGGTGTTTTGCCAACAGGCAGCCCCTTGGCCAACCTATAAAAAGGTTTAAGACAAGCTCTGCTTCATTCTTTCTTAAATATGTCACTCTTCTGTGACAGCTCACTATTTCCATTCTAAGGATTCTGCTTCTGCACCTATTGAAGACAATGAATAAAATTCCATTTGACTCAAATGGGTGCAGAACTGGGATCTAATGTGCTATCAGGAATCAAGTCCCATTTCCGTATTGACTTAAGCCCTTAGGGCTTGTTTCCCAAAGGTATTTAGTCACCTGACTACGTCTTTAGATGCCTAAATCTAACATTTTGGTCCCAATGACATTCTCAAAACTACAATTCAGGGTCCACCTAATCCACCAGTGTCTAAATCCCTTGGACATATATGTTTCTGCCTGTAGGGATGCACAAACTGCCTGAGTCCCGATGCCACCCCCTCAGCTAATGTGCTGCTTGGAGCGCTCGCTGAAGCCCAAGACCCAGAGGCCCCAGAGCAAGTAGATCAATCAAAGTAGATGTTCCCCTGGCTTTTCTTGTCAGCAGGGCCTGATCTCATAGGCATTCTCAGAGTATGCCCACAGGATCAGAGCCTTCAGAAAAAACAATTGCAGACAAGTAGGTCAGGAAATGTATGTGTATCCCAGCCTACCGGTTAGGGTATTTGCCTAGGTGGGAGACCTAAGTTCAAATCCCTATTCTGCTTCATTTGAACTTCAACCAACTGAATGTTCTACCCAATAGGGTATTCGGGGTGGGTCTCTCTCCTGATGAAGCTGTTCCACTTTGTATAAAAAACTAAATATTCATGGGCCAGAGACAAAGAGATTAACTAAATCAAGGGGAGGTTTCATGACTGAGAAACCCAAGCTGAGATAGGTATCTAGAGACCAAGATCAATGGGAGTCAGGTGCCTAAATACCTTTGGGGGGGGGCTGGGCTGAGGCCTCATCCTCTTCCTCTGCATTACTCTGCTTCTGAGGCTCCCTTTCTTAGGCACCTAACATGCATTGTATGGGGAGCCTGGGCACCTAACTCAGGGCTGAGATTTTCACTAGGTACCAGGGTGCCTAGGAGTTAGGCGTTGCTGAGCAGTGCAATGCCTAAATACCTTTCTAGATTAACAGTGAGGGTAATTAACCATTAGAACAATTTACCACAGGTTGTGGTGGATTCTCCATCACTGGACATTTTTTAATCAAGAGTGGATGTTTTTATAAAAAGATGTGATCTAGTTCAGACAGGAATTATTTTGGAGAAGTTTTATGCCCTGTGTTATACAGGTCAGACTAGATGATCACAATGGTCCCTTCAGGCCTTGGAATGTATTAATCTAGCCCTTAGAAACCTGAGGCCTACTGAAAGCCTCTGGTCCTATTGAAAGTCCCATTGAAAGCCTCCTAAATGTCTCTGTCACTTTGAAAATGGAACTTAGGTTCCCAAGTCCCCTTAGATGCTTTTGCAAATGTAATATCCTTCTCTCTGCAAAGTTATGGAACTGTCTGTTTCTCCTGTAAATCGTGGGGGAAAGAATTTATTAAAAAACAGAGATTTCATCACTGTAAAATAAAAACATAAACCATCTTCCAGAACGACAACATTTAGAATCTACTAGACACACAGTGTAGTTTTTGCATGAACTGGTAATGAAAGAGAAGTGTTTCTTTGTGCCAAAAATAACAGCTGTATTATTAAAAATATTGTTATGATCATACTAAAATCCAGCTAGATCACTATTGTGAAAAATCTCTCTTCTTCCTCTTCTTTTTAATACAGTAGCAAATATACTGCCTGGTTTGGCTTAATGCCAGGATTAATTTTAAATTGGCCCTCATAAATATTTCATGAGGTCCAATTTAATGGGATTGCTTTTCCTGGCATTAAGTCTGTGTGGATAGCATCTTAAACACTGATGTTCTTAACAGACTCTCAAGAAAAAAGCCCCTGATATTAATAGGCTTATTAATAAATTGCTTAACACCACAACTGTATATTTTAATAGTATTTTGACAAAAAACCTTGAAAAGAATCTTTGCCAGCTATGTAGCTGTTTTCTTTTAGGCTTATGCTTTGCACTGTCATACCAACTAATCTGTTAACATGCAAAATGCTAAACCATCATTAGTGGGAAACAACTTCAACCAGTAACAAAGTTGCTGAGCACCCTCTGATTGACATCAGTGGGAACTGAGGACCCACAGAAGGCACTCATCGCCTTAGAGAAACAGGCCCTTCATGATTAAATGAGGCACAATTTACTTTTGGTTTCTGATTACATGCAATAGTTCAATAAAAATACAAGACTGACACCTGTAAGTTTCTAAAAACCTCTACACAAAACCCTCTTGAATAACATATGGATAATTTATTTCCCTTCTTTTTTCCTATGAAGGATACATGTCAAATCTCTATGGTTAGTCGCTTCAAGTACATTTGAATCCGTGTTTTAAAATTAATTTGCTGTTCAGTTTCAACACTGAATTACAGTCATGGAACTTTTATCAACCAAAAATCAGAAACTGAACTTGAGGCAAAAGCTAGGAGATCGGAGTCAGTTTTGATCAGAATACATGGCCCGATTCTCAGTTTGTAAAAAAAACCGTGTATCTTCCTTGGCTTTAATGGTCAGATGCCAATTTACATCAGCTGAGGATCTGGCCCACTGTTGCTAAAATGAATTTATTCATAAGTAAACATTGTGACAGTGCAATAATGCTAGTGAGGAACTGAGTATAAATTATTAATTGAAACAGATTAACCTGATCATTCAAATGCTTTGATTTTATCTTCATAAACTTGCTTGGAAAAACAAGAGAAAATTATTTATTCTGCTCACCGGACTTTCTGTCCACTCTTACTGCAGTGCTGGTTGCAGGTTTAGATTTCAGTTGACCAAAGTGCTAAGCAAGAGTTTTGAAATTAATGAAGGCTGCAGGAGGCATGACATATATAGATAAAAAGAAATGCACTTATCAAGACACATTGGTTTACAGACTGGTCACCTCTGGATAGCAGCACTGATACAGTGGTGCCTGAAAAGGGTGATATTAATATTGTAAATATTAAATATTGCAGATATTTATGGATAAAGCCTGGCAGCATGGGTGCACAAGGGGTGAGTATAGAGATCTCATTTTCCTCTATGTGTACTTGCACAGAGGACAGCTTGCATGCCTACACTTGCAGAGCCTGAGTACAAAGAGATGGCAAAGCAGAATACCCACAGGTGCCTCACCACCCAAAGGAGATATGATTAGGAGGGCGGTGTGAGGTGTTGGGCACCAGGGGCGTCGTGGTCTACTCCTCTGAATAGGAGATATATGTATATGCTATTTCCAAACACGTCAGCGGGCCCAGAAGCATTCTGCCTGGCTCAGCACTCTACAAGTGCAATGACTACAGCCACTGGCATGACTACAAATCCCTCTTCCTTGGCTCTAGCTGGAAGCCCCAATGCAGCCATTATTAATTAAGAAAGAAGTAATTAGTATTGTTGGAAGGGAGGGCCTAAAAATCTGACCTACTGTGCTCCGTTGGCAGGTGTATGGTACACATCAGGGTGGTGGGAAACAGCAAGCAGGCGCAGTGATGGTCTCAGAAATGAAGGGCTAGGAAAAAGCCCAATTCCTGTGGACTACTCAAAGGTTAGGCCAAGTGCAGAAAGGAAGAGGTCACGTGTAGATGTCTGGGAAAGACCCACTAGCAAAAAACACCAGCCCTTCATTGGTGATAGAAAATGTTGTGCATGTGCTTTCCAGTTTGTGTTATGTTCAGTGATATTCATTGTTCTATCACGACATGACAAATGAACAGGCATCTGATTAAAGATGATCTTCTGCTTCTAGCTGCAGGAAGATGTGGAGATTTAGCTGGAAGCACAGCTATAGTTTTATGTGTTAAGTTGTAAGCAGCAGAAAGTTGTCTTCAATATTCATCTTCTAATGGCCAAATTTATTTTAACAACATAAACAGACAACACATAATAGCTCAGGACAAAAAGTGAAAGAATAGCTTTATCTAAATAATGAAACTACAAGGGAATTTTAGGTAGGCAGAATAATTAGCTAACTGGAATTTGTGACCTTAGATCAGCACCTCTTTAACATATGAATGAAGCGGGGATTATTATTATTTTATTATTATTAAAGTGAGTGAAAAGGCAGTTGAAGCAAATCTATTGTTAGCTTACTTCTCTGGTTTGTCATCATTTTATTGCTGCAACAATGCTGGAATTCAGAAAAAAGTGATGATTGCTAAATATTAACTGATTAGCTAAATAGCAATCTATGTCCTTTCTAATAGTTTTAATGCTGTCAGCTCTTGGCTGGCTAACAGGATATTTTTTCATTCCGATAGATGATACGTCAGCAGCTGTAGTATGTGTTCACCCATTCCTGCAGCGTGTTGAACACCTTCAGTCCTGTTAGAGTCAGTGGAATGCAAGACACTTTTAGGATTAGGCCCTGAGAGAGTTTGCACATACATACCAGTGCTGGTCCATGTCAGTCCTTACTTTCTCTTTTGTGGTGGGTACATCTCACACACAAACACAGCATAAAAGAGCCACATCAAAACTACACAAAGCCTGTGTATCCTGCCTCCCCCCGCAATTCAAGAACCAAGTGATTACAAAAAGCTAATCACAGGAAGTACATGACTCATGGACAACCATTTCAAATGGAAGCATCCCACCTCACACAAAGCAGCATTATGGAATAAAACTTTGAGTGATCCTCCCCTGTTTAGCAGTGTTGATAGCAAGATTAATTATCCTTCTGTTGAAGTGCAGAAGCTGCTACAATGATGTGTCACCACCACTTACTAAGCAAGGACTTATTCATCACAAGTGACAAGACCGCAGAGAAGTGAAATTCTTGTGCAATATTTGTCTCTATGCTAATGTGGTTTGAAAACAAAGTTCCCCAAAGCTGAATGAGAAAAGTGAAGGGGGGGGGGAGCTTTAGCCAAAGTAAATGAGCAGAAGAATTTAAGCAATTTAATTTTTACTTATTTTACAGACCTTTTCAGATTTAATCTTCACAGCCATTAGGGATTTAAAGAGGATCCGCTGTTTAACTTGTTTGTCCATTTGACTTAAGACAAATCCAGCAGATAACAACAAAGTACTTTCTTTGTCTTCACCACCACTTAATTTAAAGGGGACATGTTTACAAACAACTTAATCTGTTTAGTACAAATACTCCTTTACATTCTTTTATCCTGTCAAAAAACCTTCAGAAACCACCTGGTTCTTTCCAAAGCCCAAAGCTGGACTTTGGGGCAACTTGATATCAACAGTAGACCTTAGTTGTACAAGCATGCTTCATTGAATTTCCGGTCTTTAAATAAGCTAAAAAAAATTAGCAACAGAGAATTTGGTTGGTGTGCATGGGTATACTATGTACTATTATTTTTTTTGGCAGCTTTGCAACCATAAAAGCAAAAAATGCTAGCTCTGATTGGAAGAAATCCTTTCTTGTAATACATTATTTATTACATATACCAGTGTGCAGAAAACAGACAATGAATTTAAAACAATTTAACTTGATGAACTTAATAAACAATTTAACTTGATGAACTTAATAATACTTAATATCACATTATTAATAAGGTATTCCCATTCACTGCAAGTAGCCGTATCTCGGTGACAATCCTGTCATTTTGTACCCCATGCTCTGCCCATTTTCAATCTGGGTTTTGCTCTGACCAGAGCACAGTCTATTCTCTTCCATCTAATGACTTCCAGCACTCTCTCTTAATTATTTAATGCTTGTAAAATATTCTAGAGATGAAAAATGGCATGTGTTGTAAGTGCTGTACTGCCTCATGGGAGTTGTAGTTCAGTTGTCTAATGTCCCCATTCTCTTCTATGGACCAGGTTCCCCCGCCAGATTCATCTCCCATTATGCTCTGCAGCGATGTGATTCTAATGATGCACCATGTCCCCTCACAAAGTAGGGAGACCAGGGTGGCCCATGGGAGGTATGGTTTGGTCAGGAAGTTTAGCCTACAGAGGCCAAAACATTTCAGTTTTTGATTTTTTGCCAAGAAGCCAAAATTTTCCACAAGACAAAAAATATTTTCTAATAAAAAAAATCATGACAAAATGAGGAAGGATTTTTTTTCAAGTGTTTCTTTGATGACAGATATCAGTCTTCAACAGGTATGCTTAGCAGTCAGCTAAGTATGACCAGCCAACTAATCTTTGATGCAACATGTAGAGTTTAGGATTGGTTAAAATGGTGCATTATCTGAAACAATGATGAGATACGAGAGATAGAGATCAAAAAGGTGCAGAAACTATGACGGTAGGCAAAAATGTGGGAGGAGCATGCCACTACAATGAGAGGCAGAGAGATCAACTCAACAAGCATCAACTATGAGAGGAACCACAGAGGCTGGAGATGTAAAAATAAACCATGGGCCTGATTCTCATTATGTAAAGTGGCCTTAATGTAAAAGAATCAGGCCCAATAGGTTACAAGTGAAACCTAAGGTGAAATCTTTGCCCCATTTGAATCAATGGCAAAATGCCCATTGACTTCAAAAGGGACCAGTATTTCAACACTGTGACTTAGCATAATTCAGTTACTTACCAGTCCAGCTGGTTGAATATTGAAAAACATCTCCCAAACATATGTATTTGTATTCCAAAGAGTATTCATATCAGCCAAATCTATGATGTTTTGTGTCCTATTCACAGATATTCACCTGAACAGATTTTTCTTTGCATGGATGTATGTTCATGTAGATGAACAGCAGTTTTTCATTCAAATAGCCATATTCAAATGTGAACCACAGTGTTTTATGCACGAACTGAAGTATTCACTATTAATCATTCATTGTGCTACAGTTTAAAAATGGTCAGTCATCCAATCAGAGAGCAAAAACAATACCACGTGAGTAAGGCTGCGATTCTGTCACTGAGGTCGCAGAAATCATGGATTCTGTGACTTTCCGCAACCTCCGTGACTTCTGCAGCTGCAGGGGCAGGAAGAGGCGGAGCAAGGGCAGGGGCCCTCAGGGGAGGCTACGGAATGGGACAGGAAGAGGTGGGGCAGGGGTGGAGCAGGGGCAGGAATGGGAATAAGGAAAGAGTCCACAAAAAAACTCATAAGAGGAAAATTATTTGTCCAAAACAATTTGGTAAAAATGTACAATATATATATATATATATTTGCAAAACCCAGAATTAGTTTGCAAATGATTTACAAAATCAAAGACATTGGATAATATAGCTGCAATTAATGTAATCAACTTTACTTATCATTAATGCAAATGTAAAATTCAGGGTTGCGGACTTTCACCAGTAAAAGTGAAAGGTTTAATCACTGAATTTGCTGCTGCGTCATCAGTCTGCTGAGGAATCCTCTCTGGCCTGCAGGAAAATAAATAAAAAATTCAACAAGTGGGATGTGCTGTGCACAACAGAGCTATCACTCAGTGCTGGAATCATGCCAAACCCCACAAGGGCTAAGACCCTGGAGTTCAATGTGCCCCAGGGTGACCAGATGTCCCGATTTTATAGGGACAGTCCCGATTTTTGGGTCTTTTTCTTCTATAGGCTCCTATTACCCCCCACCCCGGTCCTGGTTTTTCACATTTGCTGTCTGGTCACCCTAATGTGCCCTGTTACTTCTCATAATAAACTAAGAGTCATGGTAATATAACAATAGGTACATCTACACTGCAGCTGAGAGTGAACCTCACAGCCTAGGTAGGTGGACTCACGCAAGCAAGGCTTGAGCTAACACACTAAAACTAGCAGTGTGGATGTTGTGGCAGCTTGGTCTCTCCCCTGAGCTCCTGAGTCTGAGCTTAGGTGACTAACTCAAGTATCTGCCAGAGGTGCAACATCCCAGGGCTGCCCAGGGGCGGGGGGGGAGGAGGCAAGTGGGGCAATTTGCCCCAGGCCCTGGGCCCCACAGGGGCCCCCACGAGAGTTTTTCGGGGGCCCTGGAGCAGGGTCCTTCACTCGCTCCAGGGGCCCCGGAAAACTCTCGCGGGGCCCGGGCCCCTGGAGCTTCTTCCGCTCCGAGTCTTGGGCAGTGGGGGGTCCTTCCGCTCCAGGACCCGCCGCCGAAGTGCCCTGAAAACCCACGGCGGGGGGTCGTTCCGCCCCAGGACCTGCCGCCGAAGTGCCGGGTCTTCAGCGGCGGGGGCCCCCTGCCGCCGAAGACCCCAAGCCCCCTGAATCCCCTGGGTGGCCCTGCAACATCCAAACTGCTAGTTTTACCACACTAGGACTAGTCTGTCTACCTGGGCAGGGAGACTCGCTGACATAACCAATGAGTCCTGGCATCATGAGGGGAGGTCAGACTGTAGTTCTGCTGGCTCCCTCTAGTTCTGCTGGCTGAATCCCTACACCATTGACACTGCTTCACCTTGTCCTGTTTGTTGGACGTGGCAGTGAAGACCCATCAAGCATGTATGATTAGCACAACTTTTACAAACCAGCTGACCAGGGCCTGCTGTTCTTGGTTTGAATTCAGAGTTCTCTTCTCCTAAGTAGACTGCCTGCCATGGCTGACGAGCCCCACCTGCATAACAGAGGCACGGAGAGGTGAAGTGACTTGTCCAAGGTCACGCAGCAGGGCAGCGGCAGAGTCAGAAATAGAATCTGGTTTCCTGAGTTCCAATCCTGTACCCTCTCTATTGTACCATGTTGCCTCCCAACACACACACCAATGACACTGTCGTATGAAATACTAGATTCCCTTCTAGTGTCCATATAGGTCAGTGACTGGTGACAGTGATACCGCCCTGTCATCATTTGGACTAGTGGTACAATTTTACATGTACCAAGACAATACCATAGTTTCTAACCTAATCACCATCTCTTACATAGGAATGGGCACATGTACACCTCTACCCCGATATAACGCGACCTGATATAACCCAAATTCGGATATAATGCAGTAAAGCAGCGCTCCGGGGGGGGCGGGGGTGCTGTGGACTCCGGCGGATCAAACCAAGTTCGATATAACGCAGTTTCATCTATAACGCAGTAAGATTTTTTGGCTCCCGAGGACAGCGTTATATTGAGGTAGAGGTGTACATGTGCCCATTCCTACGTAAGAGATGGTGATTAGGTTAGAAACAATGGTATTGTCTTGGTACATGGTACATCTGATCCCGTTTTCTTTCTACATTTACCCTAAGTATTGATCTCCCACCTTAGCAAAACAAAAACCATAATAAACATTAAATCTCAGCACAGCAGACTTCAAAGGAACACTTATGTCCTCTCATATTTTGCTTTTTTAAAAATAGTGTTTCTGTTTCACTAAGTTGGCTTCATATGGCAGCAGTGGTTTTATTATAAGAAATCGGCTTTTTAGATGTCACGCTTTTAAAAATTAAGGACAGCTGAAAGGCTACTTATTCCAGTCAGTTAAAAACATTAAATAAAACAAAAAGGAGGTATAAAAAAATTCTAATTCTATTCTCAGTCACATCAGTATAAATCTGGAACAAAAGATGTCAACTGCCGAATTCAGTCAATGGACGTTACTCTGGGTTTACACTGGTGTGATTTTGACTCACAAAGTGGGAAATGGGATACCATTTATATCCTGACTCTTCTCACATGAACCACACTATTAACAGAATATCAACTGGCAATGAAAGCTTCCTTCAGGCTTCATTGTACTTTTTCTGTATCAAAGTGTGATGACTGTCTTCATTTGCTTCAACTATGATAATCATTTAAAAGATGATCAAACAAGAGCAATAACAGCCTGAGATGGACATTGTCAGCCAGAAAAAAGCCTTTACACACTGTTTGTTCAGCACTTGTCGCCTTTGAATCACAATACCTGTGTGCACCTTTCTGTTTTATTATGACAACACTGCAGTCCAGTAGCTTTTATTCCTGAAAGCTTGCTGAAAATATGTGATGATTTTTTGAAATATGAGAAGAAACTGCTTATCTCTGGGAAGACATTAGCTTTGATGCTGGTGTAAAAATTCACGGAATGCATCTAAACTCAATTAAGGAATATTTGGAGTATCGCTTAACCTCTTACAAATGCTTGCTGGCTCATTGTAAAAATAGCTGATCTCGTCTTTGAACAAGAGTACAAGGGGCAGGAAGAGATGTATAAAATATATTTCTCTGAAGATGGTCTGAAGTTCCTACAGAGGAAATGTTCAGAACTGATATAGAAATATAACATTATACAATGTGATATCACAACTTCAGGGCCTGATCATGGATGCCTCATGCAGACAAGAACCCTGCTGAAGCCAGTGTATGTGTTGCCTGCATGAGGAATATGGGATCCAGCCCAATATGTATGTGTGTTCGTTTGTTGTGACCATAGCAAAGCAGGGTAAAAATATTTCTGTATTTTACTTACGATTTTTAACAGCAGCGCTATATGATAATTTGTTTCTACTGAAGAGAATTAAAATTGTTTAATGTGAAAAATGTATTTATCAAAAATTCCTTTCTCATTTCCTACTAAGAGCAAATAAAATTTTCAAACTTGGGCTCTTCAAGTTAGGTCCTAAATAAACAGGGCTTGATTTTCAGCTGGCCTGTGCGCTCATGCTTCCTCAACTCATCTAAGAGTCTTATGACAAAAGATAAACAAGTATTTAAAAATAGAGGGGAAGAGAGGTGAGAGAAGAATATACTGCATAAAGAACCATGTTTATGGGGTTAAGAAATTGATAATGGGATACATAACCTTTCACATAGAATCGTAGAACTGGAAGGGACCTTGACAGGTCACCTAGTTCAGTCCCCTGCACTCATGTAAGTATTATCTAGACAATCCCTGACAGGTGTTTGTCCAACCTGCTCTTAAAAATCCCCAATGATGGAGATTCCACAATCTCCCTAGGCAATTTATTCCAGTGCTTAACCACCCTGACAGAAAGATTTTCCTGATGTCCAACCTAAACCTCCCTTGCTGCAATTTAAGCCCATTGCTTCTTGTCCTATCTTCAGAAGTTAAGGAGAACAATTTTTCTCCCTCCTCCTTTTATGTACTTGAAAACTGTTATGTCCTCTCTCAGTCTTCTCTTCTCCAGACTAAACAAACCCAATTTTTTCAATCTTCCCTCATAGGTCATGTTTTCTAGACCTTTAATCATTTTTGTTGCTATTCTCTGGATTTTCTCCAATTTGCCCATATCTTTCCTGAAATGTGGTGCCTAGAACTGGACACGATACTCCAGCTGGCATCTAATCAGTGTGGAGTAGAGCGGAAGAATTACTTCTCATGTCTTGCTCACAACACCTAAGGGCTTGTCTACTCTGCCCCACAGTGTGGACTATAGGGGTGTCAATTACAGACCACACTAAAGAGTTGTGCTGTAATTGCCCCATCTGGACACTAATAGCATAAATTAAAAGGTACTTAGTTCATGTTAATTTAGTAATATTAGAAAGAGCAGTATGTTAATGCAAACTAGGTATCTGGTACTTTGTGCCAACAGCATCCACATGGGGCATTTAAGTGCAACTCTTTGGTGCAGTCTGTAATTCACACACCCCATAGTCCACACTACAGCATAGTGTACACATAATCTAAATTGCCCATTCAAATCTAAACCATTTCAGTATAGGCTTCCAGTTGTTATCACCTACCTATTAGTTACTATACATATCAGTGTATGCACAATGTGCCCAGCCATTTGATCTATCCAGCCATCATCAGCCAGGAACAAGCCATTTGATATGAAAGGTATTTGGAGATCTCCATGAAAAAAATTGGTGGTCGCAGTTTAGTTCCTAATGGACCAGGTGTCCATGTCACAAAACCACCAGGATAATTGGTATTAACTGGCAATCTTGGAGATGGTAAGGATTGAACTATCATCTCATCTGTAGAGTGATTCCTTTAGGCTAAGAGGAGGCACATTTGCAAGTGAACATGCAAAACGTGCACTTCCCTTTCCTGTGCTGTGGCTGCTAGGTGGATAAATGGACAGCCTCCAGGACAGTCAGTCTGGCACTTTTCAGGGCACTAAATAAAAATGTAATAGAAGCAGTTTGTTTTGGGTTTTTTCTTTCTTTTCTTTTTGTTTTGAATGCAGTAGAACAAGGCAGAACTAACATCAAAACACTCCATACTTCTATACTTCAGCTCTGATTTACTGTTTTTTCACTTATGTAGATGATAGAAATATGAGCACAAGAAGTTCTTTAAAGAATGATAGTGGGTTATTACAGACAGAATTACTGAACTATCAGACAATTATCTGATTGTACTATATAGCCTTACAAAGAAAGGCTGTGCATTTATTAATCTAACATTAGGATAAATCCAGTGATGTCAGATAAGGAATTAAGCAGCAATCTGATAACATCAGCAATAGTTATGAAATACCATACAAACTAATAAGGCTCAGTTCTCTTTGATTAACATCCAGAAATTTCTTGTGTGCAACGAACAATTTTCTCCACCACATTTTTCCATTTGGTGAAGAGCTGGCCAGTAGTTAAATATGTTGGGTGAATAGTGCCCACACACACACATACTTTATGACTATTGATGTATTCATGCCATCATGATTCCAGTATCCACTCTTTGTATAAATGACACGTGCTGCTTACCAAAGGCTGCTATAGCATGTCTAGAGGAAAGAGGGAGATGGATGATAATCTCCTGTAGTCCCACATGGTTCCCCAGTACAAAGGCACTAGGAGATAACGTAGTGCACTATGAATCTAATGGCTTTAGGGAGAAGGCTAAGGTTTCATGGGCAGGGTGAGATGGAACACCCTATCCTACTCATTGATGAGGGACAAGGTTGACTCAGCAGTAGTACCTAGTCAACCTCTCTCTGATATCAAGGAAAGCAGGGCAAACTGGGAACTGTAGTCCATGGTGACACCCATATTTATAGTCCTGGTCTCTGTTAAAACCTGATGGGATTAAAGGGTGTATAAAGTTTTTTTTAAAAAGTACTCCTCCCACAGACCAGGTAGAGACCTGCAAGGAGTCAGCCTCTCCATCTGATCTCTCCTGGAAGAAGTAGGCAAGTAATCCAGTGAATACACTAAGAAGTGCAAAAGAGAAGCCTTTCATATTTTTCCTGGTTGCAGTATTGTTGTACTTGGGTTGGTCCCAGGATATGAGAGAAATAAGGTAAGACATTACATCACCTACCTTGTCTGTCTCATATTTTTCCTGGTTTGATTTGTTGTTTTTATTTATACAGGATCTGATTCTCAGAGGTACCTGAGCACCCACAATTCTTCAGTCAGAGCTGTGAGTGCTCAGCAGTCCTGAAGATCAGGCCACTTTCACTTAGGTAGCTAACTTCAGTGACCCATGTTTGAAAGTCTGGCCTAGTTCTTCATGACTGAGTAAGACATTCCAGGGCATTTCAGTCTTCAGGCCTGAAAGGAAATGCAAACTGTGAAGATGTGGCTATTTAATGGCAGAAAATGTGAAATAAGTAACTTGATGCTACATTTACTTTCTGATATCCTACAGTGAGGAGACCATACTCTGCACTTGCAATGGGATGAACCTGAAGAACAGACCTTTTCCACATGTAACTGTGAATCCTAATTAAAAATCCCCTGTGTTTGCAAACCAATAACTGGACTTTGATTCTTCCTTCTCTTTTCTCCTTCATTCCTTTCTTTCCTTCATTCACACAGGTTTTCCATTCCCCAAAGCCTCTTGCCCTCATCTTTCCTGAAAAGGATCCCACTAATACCTTTTAAGGGAAAACGTTCAGTAAATGTGTATAAAATCCTTGGCAATAGGAGTAAGTACTAGTGTTCAGAAGAGAAGCTATAACAACATATGGAGAAGATACCAGAAATACTTAACCAAGACAGAGCAGGGGAAAAAGGCACCTAGACAATTATAGTTTCCATTAAGAATAGTCAATATGGATTTGCCAAAGGGAGATCTTATAGAAGAACTAATAAGAGCTGATAAGCAGCAGCCTTGGACATAATTTGCCTGCACTTTAAGAAAGCCTTTGATACCCTAATCTGAAAAGTAAACATCTCCAGCAAAGGGAATGAGCTACTTGATTGGACAGCTTGGATATCAAAGAAAGAAGGCACTTGTGAATGGAAAAGTGGAGGATGAAGGGAAGTGATTAGTAGTTTGCCACATGGACCAATATTAGGATTAATTCTGCTCACATTAAATGTGACTTAAAATAAAGAACATGCAACATGGCATCGTGGCAACAATAAAAAATCAGGAGCAAAACCAAAGAGGCTGGCAACAACTTTTAAAAAGATTTGTATAGACTAAGACAGAGCATGAGAAGATTTGTGACTCCCTCAATTTAATTTGCCGATATGCAAATTGAAGAGACGAGGGTAAGAAAAACAAATAAATTCTCAGTGTGCTTGTGTTATAAATAGGGCCCTTCATTTTCCATTTTTATTTTACTTAATTTTTCCCGGGAATTTATCAGTGTTTCTTACCACCACAACAAAAACGGATGAAAATCAGTGCAAAAAACTATTATTAATTTTTCTAGGTAAATATCGGGGTTCATTTTGGTGGATGGAAAGACTGGGGGGGAAGTATTCAGTAGATTAATACTCTGAATTCTGTTAACCAATATGGTTTGCTGTGAAACTAAAACAGAACTCAAAACACAATGCCACCTCTGAGTTTAAGAAAACAATATATTTGTATGTGAAAGAGGTCACCACTACAAAAGTTTGAGAACCACTGTTCTAGACTAATATATAACCTTGCTTCAACCACCAGCTTTGCATATCCACACAGATCACATATATCTCATGCAATGTATTGTATTTTCCTAATAAAACAAGTTATTTTTATATATTTGAATGATACAAAAGTAGGGTGAAAATCAGAAAAAAATAAATAATACTTTTTGCAAAACCTGGACATTTTTCAGTAAAAATCGGTTTAAACTGGAAACAAAAAGGGGCTTCGTTATAAAACACTCTGCATGAAGGCTCAGAGAGATGGAAAGTGAAAAAAGTTTTGCCTGTTTACTTACTCCTTAAGGGATGGGGTTGCGCAGCACATCTCAGGAGCAGCCTCAACAGTAGTTAAAATACTCATATATCTCTAACAGTTACATAAAATGGAGAATGTGAGACTAATCTCATCCTGCCATGTGATTAAAAAAAACTCATGGGCCTGATTCTGCTTTCACTGAAGCAAATGGCAAGACTAACATTCTCTGCATTGGAGCAGGAGCTAGCCTCTTATTTGTAATATCGTGGACAGTTTTGCAACCCGTATTAATAAAAAAGACATTACAAAAATGAAGAACGTGTGGCTAGAACGATACAGGGTTTTAACATAAGTTATTCAAAGTAGTCTGAGATGTAGGTCTGTGTAATTTGAAACAGAAAGATATAGCAAGGCTTTAAATAATAAAATTACTGAGCATGCCGGTATAGCCGTTGATCAGGTAGTCCCCAGACACTTAACCAACATTCATTAAACCAGCGGCTCTCAACCTTTCCAAACTACTGTACCCCTTTCAGGAGTCTGATTTGTCTTGTTTACCCTCAAGTTTCACCTCACTTAAAAACTATATAAGATATAAAAATACAACAATGTCACAGCACACTATTACTGGAAAATTGCTTACTTTCTCATTTTTATTATATAATTATAAAATCATTTGGAATACAAATATTGTACTTGCACTTCAGTGTATGGTATATAGAACAGTATAAACAACTCATTGTCTGTATGAAATTTTAGTCTGTACTGAATTCATTGGTGCTTTTTATCTAGACTGTTGTAAAATTAGGCAAATATCTAGATGAGTTGATGTACCCCCTGGAAGACCTTGAAGTACATCCTGGGATACATGTACCCCTGGTTGAGAATCAATGCATTAAACCATCACCACCTCCTGCAATGAAGTTAAATCATATTATGCCCATTTTATAGAAGGCAAGTATCAGAGGGGTAGCCGTGTTAGTCTGAATCTGTAAAAAGCAACAGAGGGTCCTGTGGCACCTTTGAGACTAACAGAAGTACTGGGAGCATAAGCTTTCGTGGGTAAGAACCTCACTTCTTCAGATGCAAGAAGTGAGGTTCTTACCCACGAAAGCTTATGCTCCTAGTACTTCTGTTAGTCTCAAAGGTGCCACAGGACCCTCTGTTGCATTTTATAGAAGGTTAGCCTAAGGCACAGAGACAAAGGTCTGACCCTGGAAGGTGCTGAGCATCATAACTCACATTAAAGATAATGCACCACATTGCAGGATTGAGGTATAAGACAAATCTAACTTAATTAACTTTAACCATTCAAGTTGACCCACTGATATCAACATGGCTACTCATGTGCTTAAAGTTAAGCATGTGCTTGAGCACTTTGTTGGATTAGGGCCTGAGTGACTTGGCATATAGGAACTATAAGGACCAGAAACTCACTTACAAAAGAAATTGTGATTCTTTACTTAATCACTTCACTCTAGGAGCTAGGGCTTTAAGAAGAACAAGAAATATTGTGAGTCTACCAATAAATTCACAAGAGTTGGCAACACTGGATAAGTCCTTACTCCCACTCTTCTGGTTCTAATCACTGGTCAGCAAAAATCATAGGCTTTCTCGCTCATACTAGCCAGTCTGTCTCCAGACTTTCACCCCACAATCCTGTTTCCTAACCTTTCCCTGACTTTTGGTTCAGTGGGTTCTTGACCCCTAACTGAAAACAACTGTGATTTCAGGAAAGAAGTCTTGTGCAATGTACAGTTTAATATTTTTCAGCCCAACCAGCGCTGGCTGCCCTCCAAGATTAAAATCAGGATAATTTAGTAACTTGAACAATTTACTTATGTAATGTAAACAATGAAGTTGGTCATTGGCTTCTGCTAATCTATTTAGTACTAAACCTTTATCATGGGCATAGGCGCCGACTCCGTTGGTGGGTGCTCAGCATCCCCCGGCAGCTCCCTGCCCCGCCCTCCCTGCTCCAGCTTACCTCTGCCTCCTCCACGAGCGCGCCGCCACATCCTGTTTTTCCCCCTCACTCCCAGTGCTTGTGCCACGGAACAGCTGATTAACGGGGCAGGGAGGGAGGGGGATGGAGGGGGAACATGGCGCAGTGGATGAAGAGGCAGGGCCGGGGCGGGGATTTGGGGAAGGGATCCAATAGGGGCAGGGAGGGGGCGGAGTTAGGGTGGGGACTTTGGGATGCGGTTGGAATGGGGGCGGGGTCAGGGGTGGGGAAAGGATGGAATTGGGGCGGCAGGGGCGGGGAAAGGGGCGGGAGGGCGTGGTCACTCTCCGGCGCTGGAGAAAGTTGGCGCCTATGATCATGGGGAGATTTTATTTTTCCACGTGTGTGGAATCTCCCTTGGCTCAGTTCTTTGACCTATGCTGTTCTGTGTCTATAATTGTCCAGTATGTATCATCACTTCCAAGCTTCATCCATATGCTGATAATAAGCATTATTTTTCCATAACCTTTTGACAGGATGCCAAAGTGACACTCAACCTTGGATATTTTTAAAAAGTTTCCCAATGTTAAAGTCTAAAAAAAAAATCCACTGAACTAAGCTTAGCTGGCCCAATATACGGCATGTCATCCTTCATAGTGTTGTGTTCAATGGGAGTATTATACAGCCTCCTATTAAGTTGTCATCTTTGGTCCCTAACAAACATTTGATTATCACTCAAGTTACATAACAGAAATCTCACTCTATCATCTCTAGAATATAGCACTGGCCTGAGAATCAGGTCAATAGTGACTTTTAAATCCCCATCTAAATAAGGCATGATGTCTGAACATGTCAGCTAACATGTTCTAACGCATTTGAAAAGTTGGAGCCCAGGATTTAACTTGACTTTGTTAGCATATGTTAAAGGCAGTGTCCCTCGTCTGCACTAGACTTTTCAAATGTGTGTTCAGAAAGGCTAAGATGTTCCAACATCACACTTTTTAGCCTAGTCTAGACAAAGTTGGTGTCTTAGATACTGCATTACCGCAGGTGTTCTCAAACTCTTTCCATAGTATGGACCATATTTTCTATAAATTGGATATACATGATGGCTTAGCATCTTTGTGGCTACTATTGCAATTATTTACATGGAAAATAAATTAGAGGAAAGTATTTAATATATTTAGAATTCTCAATACAATTTAGTAGCTGAAAAGAATGACAGCCAGAATCATATGACCTTCCAGCTCTCTGCAGATCATCAACCAAGTGTTTTGTAGATCACAGACCAGTTGTGAGAATATTTGTATTATTGTACAACTCTGAGAAAACTGTGAAAATGAGTACTAATTGCACTTTCCATTTAAATATAGCTGCACTATGCAGTTGGAATTGAGGAACACTGATTAATTACATAATCATTGTACAATAGAAAATGAATGTCCTCAATTTAGAAAACTGGCACTTTGTTAGCATTAGAGAGAGAGAGAGAGAGAGAGAAGGACTTTCTACCAAGCCAGATTTTGCACCCAGATACAATTTGGGTGCAAAAAATGATTATTTGTAATCACTGAATATAGCATATGTTAAATGTATATTTAAAAATGAAGCTGAAGCAACACATTCAAAATAAGGAAAAATCTGTTTTCTGTATTATTATTATTATTAAGCATTATTTGTACTGCTGTACTGCCTAAAGCTCAGTCGTGTACCCATTGTGCTAGGCATTGTACAAACACACAGGAAAAGAAAGGTCCCTGCCCCAAGGAGTTTACCATACGAAGTAAATGATTTATTATAGGCAGGTAACGATAGCTATACTTAAAGTTACCAGACACTTTCCATTATACAACTTTGCAGTTGCTTATGATTTTGCCAAACTGACTGAAATTTTTCATACTGGGTATCAGAGTACGGCTGTATATTTTGGGGAGTTTTCAGCTAAAATCATTCTGCCATTTCCAAGAAAGGGGATTTAGGGGAAAATATGGTGTGGTGCTATGTTAAAAAATTCCTATCTTCTTTTTTTAAAAGTCAATTTAGTGCCGCCATGCTTTGGATCAGGGTCTTGAAATTTGGAAAGGAGATTACTTTTGTGTCAGAGATGTGCCTTTTGCCATCCCTGGGGAAATTCACCTAAATTTGGTCAAATTACAAGCCTCTGAAAAATCTCAGTTCACACATGTTCAATAGAGACTTGTGAAATTTCTCTGAAGATACAATCTGCACTGAGCATGCTCCATCCACTCACAGTCCTTATGGACCAACCAGATTGCACATAATGTAGCTAGATATGCTCCATTCCAGGCCTGCAGAGCTGAGAAGGACTTTCCCCCAGTGACTCTGCCCAGATCCTGAGATTGCTATGGTGTGGGCCCCAGAAATAAGAGCAGGGAGATTGTCTCTTTTGTACTCTCAATGCTCCCCATTTGAGCTGCCGCCGAAGTCCCGGCACTGTCAGTGGCGGCAGATCAATCGTTGCCGCTGTCTTCGGCGGCATTTTGGCAGAGGGACCTTCCTCCACAGCAGCGAATGAGCTGCCGCCGAAGACAGTGGCGGGACTTTGGTGGCAGCTCCTTTGAATCGGGCCCCGCGGTGCCTAAAGCTGGCCCTGAGCACACTCCCCTACAGGACCTGGACTTGAACCCAGGATTCCTGAGTTTCAACTTTCCTTTGCTGTCTAGCAAATGGGTGTAAACCCCACAGGCAAAGTATATGTCCCTCTAGTCCACAAAGAAGAAAACATCCTTCTACTGTTACCAGTTACTCCAGTTAGCTCAAATGGTAGTGGACTGTGCTGTGGATCTAGTATTTCAACCACACAGGTGACTCAAATAGGTCAGTGTGGTTCCACATGATGGACTTTCTGTTTTTACAGTTTGCTTTTTAAAAAACTTGGGAAACTGCATCCCAAAAAATTATGTTAAAAGAATGTTAAGATTGCAAAGTCAAGCCCTCAAAATTGAGGAAATACCAGAATCAAGTTTGCCTGTGCAACTTTAATTTGGCCCCATTGTGTGTATGCATTTTGATACAATCTTTAATTGGATGATCACATACTATATTTCCCACATAAACCCTGTCTCATTCAGCACACAAGATAGATGATGCTTTGGGAATAAATCAGGGTTATGCCATTAATGAAGCTGATGACTTTAGGACCCTACATTATTCGTTGCACAAGTTGAAAGCCATGTGATGAATGAGGCAGGGGAGGGCAGGAAGAGAAAGAAGGGTCTAACAGTTAAGGTGGTTGAATGTTGCCCTGGAGAACTGGATTCTATCCCTGCTTCTGACATAGAGTTCCTATGTGATGTGCAGATCACATAAACCAACAATTTCACAGGTGGTCTAATTGTGCGTTTCTCATTTTCTTGAAGCATGACTTGAGACCCTGCAATCTGATTTGCAGAAGTGCTGAGCACTCGCAGCTGCAACTGAAGTCTATGGCAATTCTGCTTTGAACATATAAAATGGTTTATATAACGCTAAGTACTTTGAAAAATCAGGTCATAGGTATCTCAAATTGGGGACCCAAAATTAGTGGACAATTTTTACCTTAATCCCTCTGTCTCAGCTCCCCATGTGTAAAATACCCCCTCATTTTCAAGATAAATTAATTAATGTTTGTAAAGCACTAAAATACTACCATGAGAGCACTATAGAAAAGTATGAGGAAACGAATAACTGTACATTCAATGCAGGGTTTGGATAGTGTTCAGTAAATAGTGCATGAGGTCACACAATGAATGGTGAGAGTAAAAATAAATATTTAATAGCTTACTCGTTCAGTGAGCACCATCTAGCCTGTGCACTGAATGAGGTAGGGGTCCCAGGGTAAAAAAAAAAAAATCTGTATCAGAATGCATACACACAAGAGGACCAAATGAAAAATGCATAGGCAACCTTAATTCTCCCATTTTCTAACTTTTCCCTGCTCGATTTTGCAACCTTAATGTTCTTCTAACATCATTGCTTGGGATTTAATCAATGAACAGCTTGATTATGTTTCACTATTTTATCAAAACAAGTTTTCCATTTTTAAGTATTTTGCAGAATGGGATTTTAAAATCTTTTTGTATTAAATTTTGACTACTATAAAAGTTGTGGCATTTAACATGTTTCTATTCAACATTTTGTAATAATATTTCCTTGTAATACATTTCCAACAACTTTGAATACAGGACCTGTATTTAAAATGCACAGAAAATGCAATTATTTGTTGGTAATGAGCAAATATGCTACAAAAACATGCTCAGCGATTCATTCAGGAGGAGAGGAGGGGCAGGAATCTGCAACTATCCTTTTTAAAATGTCTTCCTTCTTTAACTCTAATCAATTAAGGAAATGGTTTGCCATTACATTATGGCTCTCCCACACACCATTTAAATGCACACTTGACTCCCATTGAAATAGTCAGTTCTTCTTAAATTAGATTGAACTATGCATACACAAAAGGCTGCTGCAAAGCACAAAACTCCCATAGCACCCTCTACTGATAAAGAGAGAAGGGGATTAACATTCGTACAGAGCAATTCCACAGACTAGGTAAAATAAGAGTGAGAAGGTGAAAATGGGATTTCACTGCAGTTCAGAATTTAAACTGCTGCTTAATAAAGAGACCCTTTCAAGACACTTACCCTCAAAGGCCCAATCCCGTAGTCCCTACTCAGGCAAAATTCCTACTGAAGTTGGAATATTGGCTGGGTAAGGACTATTCACAATTAATCAAACTATCTGCATATAATTAAATCAGCTCTAATCACTTCATGGAGAGTAAAGAACCTAATTTTGGCATTTTTCCACTTAAATTCTTCCAAGAATACTTGCATTATTCTCTATAATCTTGCCAAACAGTATTTGTCAAATAATTGGACAATTTTTTCCATTGGTTGTTCAAAAAGTATGAACAAGCATTGATTTAACCAGATGATACCCATCAGTCGATTATTAAATTTCCTGTGAAGGGCTGAACTGGGGTTTAAGTGATGGCACACACCATGAGTGAATTTCATCCAATGAGAACTGCTTGACTATCTTCCCACGCATTTTGAAAATATCAAGGCTAGACCCAAAATGTAACCAATCTTCAATATTATATGTATAGCTGTAAATATGTTTCTTTTAACAGAATGTTTTGTTTTTAAACAAGGGCAACTGTGGTACTCGGCACTAAGAATAGGATAACAATTTCTTCTGTGCTCTCAATGGCCCTCTCCCCATGGTGGTTGTCCAGATAGCACAGAGGAGAAAGAGAAAGCACCCTGATTGGAGTGCTGAGGGATGAGGAGCTAGGGGTGGGAGAGGAGACAAGGGCTGGGGGAGAAGGCAGGAGGGAAAGGAAGACTGGGACTGGCTGGAGGGGGCAATGAGAGAAGACAAGTACAGGCTAGAAGAGGTAGGGGGTTCTTTGGAAAAAATAGTATGTGCTCATGTAATTAATGACTGAATCATAATGGATGCACACAAAGGGGCAAATTCAGATTGCACAAGCAATGTTTACTGTGGGATTTCCCAACTTTTCAGTCCTTGCATTTGCAGCCTTAATGTTAACTTAGCAATATAAACTTACATTTTAAAAATTTTCATTCTTTCCCCCGTCCCCCACAGTAGAGACAGTGGATCAGATTCTTAGGTGGTGTAAATTGGCATGGCTTTATTGATTTTAATAGAGCCGTGCCAATTTACGGCAGATGAGAATCTGGTGTATTAATTTTAATTCCCTTCTAAAGAAGGCGCTCACACATCAACCTCATATGCCTCTAGTAATGTTTTTCCCCCCTTGACCGTGTCTATTTTTGTTATGTCTTAGAGATGTGGTGACCAAAAGTGAATGCAGTATTCAAGGCACTGGATTAACACCCATTTATATAATGGCATTATAATATTTTCTGTATTATTTCCTAGCCCCTTTAACCTAACATTTTATTCACACTTCTGACCACTGTTGTACATTCAGCAAACATCTTCAGTGTACTGGCCACAATGATATCTAAGTCTTTTTTCTGCAATTCAAAACCAATCAGCATGCATAAGTAAATTGAGTAATTTAAATTATTCCTTTCTTTCAATGTGCAGCCTTATGCTCTTCTAAGCTGAATTCATCTGCTCTTGTGTTACCCAATTACTAAATTTCCAAACCCTCCAGGTTCCTCATAATCTTCCCCACTACTGTCTAACCTAAATTATGTTGTTTCATCAGCAAAATTTGTTTCATCACTATTCAACACTTCTCCTGTTATTCCTTACAATAGTCCTACATTGACCTCTTTTCCTGATGAAATTTGGTCCTATACTTTGATTTCTATCACTTAACTAGTTTTCACTTAATGACAGGGTTCTACTTCTCACACTGAGGTTATCAAGTTTCTTTTATGATAGTTTCTTTCTTTCTTATAATTAGCAGCTGTTTTATTAACTAATATCTAAAAGCCCTGACACAGTCTCTTGTGTGGCTTCATTTAGATTTGCTGTTTTAAATTAACATTAATTTGTTAACTTTTTAAAAGAATTCTAACAGGTCAGACAGTTTTAGCAATCCAAAACCAGGCTGATTCTATCATTCTACTCATCCAGGTTCGTTATAGATCTTATCTATAACGTTGCTCAATTAAATTCCCTAGCACTGAGATAAGGCTCACCAGTCTAATTGTTGGAATCCCTCTTAGAATCTTTCCCTGCCCACCCCCCAATAGATAAGTATAAAGTTGGCTACCGTTTAGTCTTCCAATATTGTACCAGTATTTATGAAATACCCATTTATTGTCATTTGTTCTTTTAGTTGATTCTTCAGTTGTTTCAAATCCCCTGGGTAAATGCCATCTGATCTGGCTATTTATTGCATTTAATTCCTTGAATTGTTCCAAACTTTTCATATCTATCTATTGCTACCTCTGATAATGCATCATCTTGCCTATCTATAAACAGTACCCATATCCTCTGTGCTGAAGACCCAGACAAAGAAAAAACGTAGTTACTCCAAAATTGGTTTATCCTCTTAGATTGTTCCTCTATGTCATATGTTCTAACAGGCTAACTGACTATCCCAGGGGCTTCCAACACCACTACTGATGTACTTACAGAATATTTTATTGGGTGTATATCTTTGGTCCATTGTTCTTCAAATAGCCTCTTTATCTCCAAAACTTTTATATTAAAAACCAGATAGTAGAGGCGCCCATACCAAGCTCTGGATGCCTGTTACACCACTTAAAAATCACAATAATAACAACAATAAAAAAATTACACTGACCTTTAAATTGACTTCCAGCATTCCTAGAATTATAAGCCAAACTGTCACCAAAACTTAATTATCCCATGAGAACATATAACCCCATCCACTCCTTATCCCATCTTCTCCCTAAATGCCCTCCCCCCCCGCCCAAAAAATATAACTTTTGAAACGGGCTCTTACCCCTCACTATTCCACTCACCCAGCACAGGACAGGATTTATCCCAGTTTTTCCTGTCATGGTCCTCTCCAGTCTTTTCTTTCCAAATAAAGTCTATGAAATTTTTAATTTATAGCATTGGTCTCCCTCCCAATCTGTCTTTCTTCTATAGTTTACAGCCAGGAATTACTGTATCCCATTGATTGCTTTCATCAGCCCTGTATTCTTCTGATGCCAGACACTCAGGCTCACACATGGTTGCGTTTAAGCTCCTTATACTGGTGTAATAAGCATTTTCAATTTTTATTACTTTATTGGATTGCTTCTCTTTAAGGGTGTCCCTTTTGCCGTAACCCAGCACAACCAAAATTACTACCTTATTTTCTTCTGGGATACATACTTCTTGATAATGAGTGGTCTGAACAGTAGTTAATAAACTGGGTATTCATATATAAGAACCCCAAAAGGAGAAAAAGAAACCTACCAGAAAACATACAAAGAAAAATAGTCCTTCTGGAACGAAAAAGTGCGTTTGCATTCCCTTATCTCCTGCTGTAGAGGAAACGATTATGGCTGAATGGGAATGTCCCAGTAAATCTAAATAATTTTACAGGCGTGTGAACACACAGGATTTTCCACTAACAGGCAACTGTTTGTTGGGAATGTTGCGACTCATCAAAAGTGATCTGTCTTCATGTGTCAACCTGTTAGCTCAATTCAGTAAGTAGTACACCATCAGAGTGTAGACCATATGTGGGCATTTTTCTCCTTTTAAAAACAGCATTATACAATATCAATAAAGCAAACACTAAATCAGGGCTGCTCGGGGGGAGAGGGAGGCGGCAAGTGGGGCAATTTGCCCCAGGCCCCGGACCCCACAAGGGCCCCCACGAGAACATAGTATTCCATAGTATTGCAACTTTTTTTATGGAAGGAGCCCCCAAAATTGCTTTGCCCCAGGCCCCCTGAATCCTCTGGGCGGCCCTGCACTAAATAGATTAAACTGGCTAACTAACAGATCTCACACAGTAATTGTCAATGGAGAATCATCACTGGATAGTGGGATTCTGCAGGGATCAGTTCTAGGCCTGACACCATTCAATATTATTCTCCATGATTGGGAAGTAAATATAAAATCATTGCTGATAAAGTTTACTGATTACACAAACATTTTGTGCAAGGAATGGTAAATGATGAGAACAGAGCAGTTTTACAGAGCAATCTGGGTTGCTTGGTAAGCTGGGCTTATTCAAAGAAAATGTGTTTGTATACAACTGCAAGGTCATGCATCCAGGACCACGGAATGCAAGCTATACCTACAGAAAGGGAGACTGTATCCTGGTAAGTAGTAAAGGAACAGATTTTACGAGTCATAGTGGACAAACAACTGTACATGAGCTCCCAGTGCGATGCTGTGACAAAGGTATAACATGATCCTTGGATGTATAAACAAGGGAGTAGGAGTAGGGAGGTGATTTTACCACTGTATATGGCATGGTGAGAACAATACTAGAATACTGCCTCCAGTTCTGATGCACACATTTTTAAAGGATATTGAAAAATTGGAGAGGATGCAGAAAATAGATACAACAATTATTCAAGGGCTTGTAAAAAAGCATTACAGAGAGAAATTTGAAGATCAATCTGTTTAGCTTATCAAAAAGAAAACTGTAAGGTGAATTGACTAGGGTGTAGCCATACCTTTATGGGGAGAAAATACCAGGTACTAAAGGACTCCTTACCCTAGTGGAGAAAGGCATAACAAGAACCAGTGGTAATAAATTTAAGCCAGATAAATTCAAATTAGAAATAAGGCACAATTTTTTAAACAGTGAGAGCGATTAACTATTGGAACAAACTACCAAAGGAAGTGATGGATTCTCCATCTCTTGAAGTCTTCAAATCAACACTACATGACTTTCTGGAATATATGTTTTAGTCAAACACAGATATTGGGCTCAATACAAGGACAACTGGGTGAAATTATATGGACTATGTTACATAGGAGGCCCAACAGACTATCTTAATGTCCCTTCTGGCCTTAAAAACTATGAATCACTCACACAGTGTGATGCTAAAGCTTCCGAGTTTGGCAAGCATGGTATAGACATTACTCTGAGTCACACGATGGCTCCACAACAGTCATGGGGAAGATTCTACAGAGTCTATACATCAAAAATCCCCTAATTTTGATTATTTAAGGCATTCATTCTCTTCCAATGTTACTTCTTAAAAAAGAAGGGAATTGTAATAAACCTGAAGCCTGAAATGAAACTATAGAACTAAAGAAATGTGAATAATTAGTATACCTCACAAAATATAGTAAATCAAAACAACTTGAAACCAACCATTTATTTATCATCATTTTATGTCTTTGTTTTACATTTTCTTTTTTGGAGGGGTTAAACAGGGGCTTTTAATAAAGTTGTGACTTTAAAAGGCCATGTTGCAAAATGTTTTGCTAAGCCTTTGCCTTGTCATACACAAGACTAGTTTCGTTAAAGCTACCATAGATGAGTTAAAAGGCAGGTGAAAGTTAAATAATAAAAACAAAACTATTTCAAATAGCATTTAATAAAAAAAAAGAGAAAGAGACACAAACATCAACCCTGGAAGTATTAAAAGCACGTTCTGAAATCCACTGTGATGACAGTTTAAAGAAAGCAGCTTTTATGTGCTACTGAGCCCAGCTCTGCAATGTCTTTTAAATGCAATTGTTTACCTAAAAATACAAGCAAGGGCCAGAATCTGGCCTAGAAGAGGTAGCTTTTGATTGCACACACTGAACTGAATCCTTAACTAATAAATTGTTCCACACCTTTGTCTGAAACAAGAAAGGCAAAGGTCTGCGTTTTCTCACAAGAATGCACAAGCCTCCTCAAAAGTAATATGGTTTTCTACATCTAAGACTCAGTATTTGTTGACTTAAAGAGTTTGTGTGAGTGACAATGCACATCACTGGTTTGTTACTTCTGTCATCTGTGCTACTGAGTGTACCTTGACTCAGATCAAAGTTGAAAGCTTCTAAAAAGATACACAAACCACAATGTGACAAATAGCATGCTTTGTTTGACACAGCAAACAAGAAATTACTTTCATCAACCCAGGAAAAGAATCCCATGTTTTCAGTGCTAATTCTGAAGTCTGCAATGATAGAGCTAGAGGTTTACTTCATTCTCAAGGAATGAGCACCTTTCAAAAAATAAAGAAAGAAACAGAAACAAATTTGATGCATTACATTCTGGTGATTTTTACAAATTCAAAAACTACTCCTAGAATATGTATTTGCTAAAGATAAAATTTATACTTTTACTTAACTAAATTGATTTCCCTCAAATAGAAAATATCTCCTGTTGAGTCATCTATTACCTATAATTTATTTTTTTTAAACATATTCTGAGCCTCCTAGGCAAAACTAGACACTCAGGATGTATCCAACACCAGGCATTCCAATAGCTTGCACGTTTAATAATGATGTGCATAATAAATACTGCATATAATATATAATATATATTTATAATCTTTTAGAGATATTTGAGGGTTAGTTAGCTAATCTTTGTATGGTGCTTTTGGAAACGTAAAGCGCTACAGACATATAAATCCTAAGTATGATGTATATCATCGGAGCACAGAATTTTTTGTCAGTAGAAGTGCATGTTAAATAAAAATTAAAGGAATATCTGTGAGGTCACTTTTGGCCCAAAACATAGTTTAGTTTAAAAAAACAAAATAAAAACAAAGTAACTTAACCTTTGATTGATTTTTTCTTCCCTGCAATGGAAAAGGTATTTCATGCAAAGGGCATGATCTGAAGCCTACTGAAATCAATGGCAGTCTTTCCATCAACTTCAATAAGATCTGGATCAGGCCACAAACATCACTGCTGTGTTTATAACCTAAGCATTACATCATTGTGCTAGAGAATGACTGTCTGAATGTGAAATTGACTAGAAACAGAGAAATGCAAAGAGTAAACAAATAGCAGAATAAAAACATATTAACAGACTAGATAACAAAACACAGTTAAAAAGGATAAAATAGCCAGAGGATCCTTTTAATTCTCCAACTCCACTTTTCCCCTAAAAAAACCTTCCACTGGGCATACAGAAAGATTCTGCAATGCTATCTGCACAGATTCACCAAATCCACCCTCCCACACACAGCAGAACTCCACCAGTCTGTTATCCTCCTTAACCCACTCAAACTGTGTGCATGCCATATGACATCAGTATGACTGACCCTAATGTGAATTTATTGTCTTGTATTCTTTTAGTACTCCTTACCTGAGGAGGTTGTGAAGGCTAGGACTATAACGGCGTTTAAAAGAGAACTGGATAAATTCACGGATGTTAAGTCCATTAATGGTATTAGCCACGATGGGTAAGGAATGGTGTCCCTAGACTCTGTTTATCAGAGGGTGGAGATGGATGGCAGGAGAGAGATCACTTGATCATTACCTGTTAGGTTCACTCCATCTGGGGCACCTGGCATTGGCCACTGTCGGTAGACAGGATACTGGGCTAGATGGACCTTTGGTCTGACCCAGTACGGCCGTTCTTATGTTCTTACCCTAAATATTTTTTACAATGATAAAATATCACTATCTTTCTGCACACAGATGCTATTCCCAGCCTACTCAAGCAGTGTCCAAACACTGGGAGTTTGGTTTATTAACACAGAAATTAATTATATAATATGAAGTTTGCTTCAAAGCTTCACTCCAAGCTTGGCTGCTCCTAAGGTTCCTATCTCAGATCAGCTCAATCCACATCCTAGATCTTCTCTTCCAAGAAAGCTACTCCCACCTTCTGTATAGCCACATGGTGCAACAAGCCACCTAACTCAGTGAGTTAGCTATACTCACTTAGGGCTTGTCTACACTTAAAACACTACAGTGACACAGCTGCACCACTATGGTACTTCAGTGTAAACACTACCTACACTCACAGCAGGGGTTCTCCTATCAGAGTAGATAATCCACCTCCCCAAGAGAGGCAGTAGCTAGATGGACAGAAGAATTCTTCTGTTGACCTACAGCTATCTACACAGGGATTTAGGTTGCTTTAACAATGCTGCTCAGGGATGTGGATTTTTCACCCCTTTGACCGACGTCGTTAAACTGACCTAATTTTATAGTGTAGACCCAAGCCTTAGGTTGCAATTCTACAAAGATAAACGGGCAGATAGACCCCTGTGCTTGTGATGTCCTGGTTTACAAGAACAGGGCCTTAACTCTTTTGTAGAAGGATTAACAAAGTAGGGTGCTAACAAAGTAGGGTGTTTCAGGCAACAACTTCCAACGTATTACATAGAATTATATTGTTCATTGCATAGTCTATTCAAAAGAAGGCTGTAAAACTCATCCATTCTAGAGAGATTCATGAGTTCAGCCATTTAAAAACATATAATTAACACTGTAAATTAAAGAGAAAATTACAGCACTATCCAAGCATAGAAAACTGGTATCACTAACAACGTATCCATCCACTTTCAAACCAGGCCACATCTTCTTTATGTTAATCTGTTTAAAGTAACTTTGGCTACCTCACGTTTCCAGTGTACACTCCTACTAATTGCCAGAAATGGCAATTAAAGAGGCATATTTCTCTCTAGAAGACTGCAATGTAGATATTAACTTATTCTTGACTGTGTGTCAGCTAATACAAACATTTCAGTTGAGCAGTGAAAATACAGTTAATATGAAAATTAAACTCCTGTAAGAGTAGTGCTTAATTTGTAATGAAAAAGGTGCCGGGCTCAAGCAATTAGGTGCCAGGGCTCAAGCAATTTTTTTACTTTCAGAACTGATGTGGCAAGCCTAGAAGTACTGGGGCTATTAACTGCCAAGCCTAGAGGTGTCGGGGCTCAGCCCTGGCAAGCCCCAGCACAAATTAAGCACTGTGTCAGAGTTAAAAAAACAAACTGATATGACATTGATCTTTTAATTTCAATCAAAGCATACTAGCCTTGAATCAGAGGGATCATTATTACTGAAAACTTTATAAAGTGTACGGGACGAATTTAGTTAGGCACAATAAAAACAGAAAGGTATGAAAACATTTTCTTTAAAAGATTCCTATTTGCAACTTTTAAAAGAATCAGTTGCTGTTTTCACTGACTTCTAACTGTGTGCTTTTTGAAAATTGAATAAAGAGCTCTCTTTTCCTTCAGCCTGGAGAGCACTTTCATATGGTATTATTGTGTCATGTTTAATTTGTTTTATGTTCTTCACCTACTGAATTGCAGCTTCATAAAGTGGTGTTTTATTATTTTCTCCCCCATATCTATAAAAATAACTGTTTTAGTCATTTTTAAGGTGGCTGCTTTAATACTTTAATAGTCTTAAAGATGGAGGCTATTACATACACATACAAGTACCTGTTTATAACTTTTCTTTCTGCTAGTTCAGATCTGTAATTTGAGTAGATATTTATATCTACTGAAAAGAAATACATAGATTCATAGATTCTAGGACTGGAAGGGACCTCGAGAGGTCATCGAGTCCAGTCCCCTGCCCGCATGGCAGGACCAAATACTGTCTAGACCATCTCTGATAGACATTTATCTAACCTACTCTTAAATATCTCCAGAGATAAACATCAACAGATCAACCACCTATTTTCTATTTGGATGACTTTAAAAGCAATTTCTCTTCTATTTTCCAGCAAATGTATCTATAAAAAAGAGGGACAATTAAATATATTGAAATGCTATTTCTGTATTATTGAAGGTAGAGTGGCCCCGAGTACCTTGAATGGTCCCTTACAATATGTGCTAATTACTTATGCTAAACCAGTGCATCTTAACCTTTTTTTCATTTGCAACCCCCTAAAAAATGTCAAATGAAAGTCTGGACGCCTTTTGAAATCTTAGACATACTCTGCGTACCCCCAGAGGTGTGCAGACCACAGGCTGAAAATCACTTTTCTATGGTAACGACAACCTTTCGTGGACCCCTTAGACCAGGAGTTCTCAGGACAAATTGTTTGTCCTCAGAGTGCGGCCACCCACTCTTGCTGGTGGCCAATCTCACACTTTCCCCTAAAATACTTAATTAGCTTTAGGAAAAACAAGTAAATATGAACATATACATATCCAAATCATTGTAATTTATTTATTGTTAGCTAGTAAGTCTGTTGTGAAAAGTGATATTAACAAACATGCAAGTATCACTTTTCACAGCAGGCTTATTCAGCCCTGGCAAGCCTGGGGGATAAATTAAGCCCTGGATGGGGGGGTCTCGGGAGGCAGCAGGGGCAATGGGGGTAGATGGGGGGGCTAGGGGAGTCAGTGGAGGGCTAGAGCCTGAACCCCATGGCAAGAGCCTGGGGCCTGCCGCCCCACGGCCAGAGCTGGAGTCCGAAGCCCCTCAGCCACAACCTGCCGTCCCACCACCCCAGAGCTGACGCCCAAATCCTGAGCCCCACTGCCCCGGGAAGGTGGGGAATTCACTGGCTGCCTGCTACTCCAGCGTTGTGCTCAAGGTGTCTCTAGAGGGGATCAGAGCCCAACCCCTGCTGGTGGTCCCAGCAATCAACACCAAGGCAGAGCATCCAGGAGCAACAGGGAGGAGGAGGGGCCACTATTTTGCCACCCATGCCCACTCCATCACATCCACAAGAAAGCCACTTGTTGCCACAAGAAAAGCCCCTGAAGGCCACATTTGAGAAACGCTGCCTTAGATATATTCTGTGGACTCTCGGGGATCCAAAGACCACAGGTTGAAAACTACTGTGCTAAACAGTCTGTTACATCTTACATTTTGCTGTGACATGCAGAGTAGTTTTCCCAGACCCGCAGAAGAGTTCTAGGTGGCTCAAAAGCTTGTCTTTCTCACCAATGGAAGTTAGTCCAATAAAAGATATTACCTCACCCACCTTGTCTCTCTAATATGCTGGAACCGACATGGCTACAGCTACACTGCATGCATTTCTGTAATACGTCACAAAATACTCCATTTTGGTTTGTAAACATGTTAGGAACATATCTCTGAGCAGAAAGAGAGAGTAACAAGGAGATGACCACTACTGAGGCATTCCAGGCTTTCCACATAGACAAATAGGTTATACCTTAGAAGCAACTGGGAAGACAGGAGAAGGCCAGAATGAGATTGGAGCAGCTTTTATGTGTGAACTGCCCTCTGACTGGCTAGCCCTTTTAAAATGCAATGAAAGCTGGTTAAACTAGCCAGATGGAGAGAAAGCTGCTCATGGACTAAGGACCTGACTTGATGTGCCCAGTCCATTTGAGGGAAAATGGGATCTAAGTGTAAAGGATAGCCAGAAAACCAGCCGAAAAAGCCTAGATTAATCAACTATAACTATTCTTACCAGAAGTTACCTAGGGAGGTGGTGGAGTCTCCTTCCTTGGAGGTTTTTAAGGCCCGGCTTGACAAAGCCCTGGCTGGGATGATTTAGCTGGGAATTGGTCCTGCTTTGAGCAGGGGGTTGGACTAGATGACCTCTTGAGGTCCCTTCCAACTCTGATATTCTATGATTCTATGATTCTAAGTTCTGGATATATTTGTTCTGGTACTTCCTTTGTGTGACAATAAATTGTCACACAAAGGAAATACCCCCTGATACTTAATAAATTGTCTGTGATGGTAAACAAAAAGCCCCGCTCTGTGGAATATTTTCACTGAAACCCAAAGGTCAGAAGTAGTGGATGTTTCTGCCCTCAAAGTCTGATATTGTATGCAAAGTGATGCAGCAAAATGGCTTACATGACTTGATGTACCCCTTTCAGCACCAAAAAGAAATGGAAACATAGGCCCTGACCCTCCAATCACTTACGCACAAGAAGAGTGCCACTGTCAGAGCTAGTCATGTGAATAAAGTTAAACACAAGTGAAAGTATTTATGGGACTGGGGCCTTCAAGACTGCACAGTGCCCAATGGGGCCCAGATTCCTAATTCTCTACAAGCTCCTACAAAGTAAATAGTAATGCTCTGCTTATACTTCACTGAGGAAACCACTACAAGAACTTAGCAAGAGTGGTGGTGGAAACCTCCATTGCTGGAAAATTTTAAATTTAGATTGTTTTATGATAAATTATGCTTTAGTCAAAAGAGAATTAATTCAGAGACATCTCAGAGCCTATGTTCTGCAGCAGGTCAGACTAGCGAGCCACAATGGCCGCTTCTGACCGTATCATCTCTGAATAGAGGTTTGCCAAAGTGATATTTCAAAGCCAACTGTTTCTACGTACAAAATCAGATTTTTTTAAAAAAGTGTTTATTTCTGACAGACAGCTCAAAACAGCTGAACAAATTTAGCTCCACCTGCCCCCGCACAGCGCAACGCTCAGTGAGTCAGACAACATCGCGCAGGGCGCGCGCCGCTTTATCCAGTCAGAGAGCTCCGCCTCCCCTTCCCACGTGCGTTCGAAAGGCACAGCCTCACCCAGGGGCACGAGGACACACCGACCGTTGGGCAGCGGCCACGTGCCCCTGGACTGTCCCTTCCACAGGCCCTTCCTCACGCCCACATTCCACACTCCTCCCTCGCGCCACTTGAACTTCCGGTCTGCGTGCGCCCTCGCCTCCTTGACGTTCCGCCCGCCCACTTGCGCGGCACGCAAGCATACGCCTCGGTTTCTGCCTCGCGCTGCCGTGGGGGTGTGGCGGCGGGCTGTGATAAAGCTTGGGAGTTGCGTTGCTAAGCAACCCGATCCGGACCCTGGCGAGAGGAGCAGGTCGGTGTTAAACAGACAGTAACAGTCTCCATGGGACGAGCCCAGGGGTGCTGCAGAGTCCGCTGGCAGGGTGGCTGTTTGTATCGGGGGCGGACCACAGGAGCCAATAAGAGGGCGCAGTGTGATGGGGGTAGGGAGGCCAGTGGAGTGTGTGGTGGGGGAGCAGGGGCCATGGATTGGGTGGGGGTGAGGAAGCCGGGGCCAATAAGGGGGGGAGGGTAAATGTGTGATGGGGAGAGCAGGAGCCATTGGGTGGGGGGAACCAGGGGCCAATAAGCGGGGCACTGTGTGATGCGGGGAAGCTGGGGCCAGTAAGGAGAGAGGTGCTGGGTGCATTCAGGAGCAGAGGCCATTGTAGGGAGAGATACTGAATGGGGGGGGGGGCGAGGGAAGGGGGAAGCAAAGGCAGATGAGAACAGGGAGGGCTGGTTCTGTGGGAGATGGGTGGGAGGGTTGATAAATGAGGGAGAAACATGCCATGAACCAGTGTGCAGTAGGGAGACTTGTGCAAAGATGAGCTACTGTTATGGGATCTGCTGTGTTTAAGGATGAGAAGGAGAAAGAGGTGGATAGGGCAGGGTGAATAGGTGGTTTCTGTAAAATGGGAATAGTCAGCAACATTTAATCTGCTTCATTCATGATTGTAAAGGTCTGTGGCCCATGGATGGAAGGTGCTATAGAAATTCAAATTATTGATTATCATAAAAATCAGTCGTTAGAATAGCACCACACAGAGAATCTATAAAGAGCGATTTGAAGAGATCTTTTGGCAGTCTGGTGCACTTCTTTAAATTCTTAATTCAAATGTTGCAGTAGTTAAAATAGATTTTATTATATTTTTAAATTTTTAGTTCAAAACTTGTTTTTACAATAAGACACTCTTTAGACAGAGATAGTTTTAACATATTTTGAGAAGAGGAACAGAAGGTCAATTAATCTCTGAAAAAAGAAATCCTTTTAGTCCACCAAACAGGGACAGGACTAATGGGGGCATTCCCTAAGACCGCCAACAAGCATAACTCAGCTTTAACCTGAAGAGACCACCTCCAGGAAGGAGTAGTTCATTGTCCATGAACTTTGCAATCCTTGGCCTCTTTACTGAGTCTGTCAAAAATGAGTGCCAGTTGTGATGGTAATTGTATATTGTCTCACTGAGCCAACTCCCATGCACGTTGATGGAAATCTTCCCATTTTTTTCCAAGGGGAGTTAGATTAGTTCTTGAGAGACTTGGCTTTTTAAGGGTCAATTATCAGGTTAAAAAACAGTCTTTTAATGTCCTTCCCTAAGTTATACGTAATATCTGAGACTGTTAATAGGGAACTTTTTGTTATGTCTAGTTTACTCTTCTTTTCTTATTCTGTTTTTGTTTGTTTATTTCTATCAAGCTTGAGCAATGGATGTAGGTGAGCCAGATCATTCACTTTTGTTTATAGTCAGCTTCTAGTTTATTCCACATTTAGGTGCTCTTTGTACTTGGAAAATGCTGCAGTGTTTTGACTACAAACAAGGCAAGGGAGTGTCTGGAGTATTGGTTGTTTGTTTCAACAGTTTCCACTACAATTACAACAAAAAATCTGTTTTTTTTTATTCATAAAAGATAGTTTTTCAAAGACTAAATTATTGTGAAAATATGACCTGTGTCACTTTAAATATTGGGACAGCTTTCATTCCATAATAAAGAGCAGGGAAAATTATTATTACTCTATAGTCTGTGCTTTAAATTCAACTCAGAAGCCAAGCAACAGCTCATGAATATGGCCCTAACAAATTCATGGCCATGAAATCTGGTCTTTTGAGTGCTTTTACCCTATACTATACAGATTTCACAGAGAGACTAGCGTTTCTCAAATTGGGGGTCCTGACCCAAAAGGGAGTTGCAGAGGGGTTGTAAGGTATTTTAGGGGGGTCATAGTCTGGCCACCTTTACTTCTGTGCTACTGCCTTCAGAGCAGGGTGGCCGGAGAGTGATGGCTGCTAACTGAGGGTCCAGTCTACAGGCAGCAGTGCAGAAGTAAGGGTGACAATGCTGTACCATGCCATCCTTACTTCTGCGCAACTGCTGGCAACAGCACTGCCTTCAGAGCTGGGCTCCTGGTGAGCAGCCACCACTCTTTGGCTGCCCAGCATCGCCACCAGCAGCAGCAGCGCAGAAGTAAGGGCAGCAGTACCGCAACCCCCCTCTAGAATAATTCTGCAACCCCCACCCCAACTCCTTGTTGGGCCAGGACCCCTACAATTACAATACTGTGAAATTTCAGATTTAAAAGCTGAAATCATGAAATTTACTATTTTAAAAAGCCTATGACCATGAAATTGACTAAAATGGACCATGAATTTGGTGGGGCCCTAATCATGAAGCACAGGTATAAAGTGCTCCTTGTGAAATTCTTCACTCATTAAAAAGATGGCTCTACTCTATACCATTTAAAGTTTCTGAATAAGTTTATGGGTGTGGTCTACAGAGAACAGTTTGTAATAGTCTAATTTTGAAGTGGCAAAGCCATGGATCACAACAGCAAGGTTTTCATTAGAAATGGCCTGCAAATGAAATTGGCTCTTTTGGCCAAGCATAAATAGAGGAAAGCAATCCTAGCTACTGATACTATCCAGAACTCCGTATTATAAACTCTGGTAATGAAAGACGGATGCACAACCTCGTTGAAGGAGACTAGAACCACAATCATGTCTTCTGGTTATTTTCCCCAACCTACCATCATCACCTCCAAATGATCTGGACCAGGGGTCCCAACGTGGTTAGATTGGTTAGTCATGCTGCAGTCTTTACCCATCACCGAGGTGCACAGTTGCTTCTATTACTGCAGCAGTCAAGATGGAGACAATTGTAATCATAATGTAGATTAATGATGCCAATTCTAAAATAACAGCCTCATCATCAGGTGATTGTAGTGTGTTTTTTTTGTAGTGTACCCCTGAAGGGGGTATGGGGTGCTGGCTCTGGGAAGGGGCTCAAGGCTAGGGTCAGGGGTTCAGGAGGGGGCTCAGGGCTGGGGCAGGAGGTTGGGGTGTGGGCTCTGGCCAGGCAGCACTTACCTCGGGCGGCTCTCAGTTGGCGGCACAGTGGGGCTAAGGAAGGCTCCCTAGCCCCTCGCCGCTCCCGGAATCGGCCAGAATGTCCCTGTGGCCCCTGGGGGGGGGCAGGGGGTTCCGTGCGCTGCCCCTACTTGCATGCACCCCCCGCATCTCCCCTTGGTCGCAGTTCCCAGCCAATGGGAGTTGTGGAGTTGGCACCGGGGGCAGGGTCAGCACACGGAGACCCCTGTGGGCCCCCGCCGCCCCAGGCCGCAGGGACGTGCTGGCTGCTCTGGGAGCAGCATGGAGCCAGGGAAGGCAGGGAGCCTGCCTTAGCCCTACTGCGCCGCTGGACTTTTATCAACCTAAAATCTTCCGGTTTGGCTTCAGTGGCCTCCGGGAGATAGAGCCTGATTCCAAGAGACTCCTGGCAAAACTGGGAGGGTTGGCAACCTATATCGAAGCACAGAGTACAGTTCAGGGGTGGAGAAATATACCTGAAAGTCATCATGCAAAGAGAGAATTCAACTCAGTGAGCAGCTGAATTCAGCCAAGGATAGGAACAAGAGGAGAAGGCTCAGAACAGAGACCTAAGGTACCCAAATTGGGAAGGGAGGAGGATGGTCGACCAACAGATGTTGAAGTAGTTTCTAGGAGGGAGAGAGAGAGAGAGAGTGTGTGTGTGTGTGTGTGTGCGCGCGCTTATCTTAATGGGGTCCAGGTCCATGACTGGGACTGTTAGGTGCTAACACAATACAAATAATCTAAAAAGCTGATATAAAGGCAGATGACAGATCCATTAGCTCCTATCCAAAAATATACTGTGTACAGCATATGCAGTACATTGGAGTTTGTGGGGAGAGAGGAGTCACAATCTACTTTTGGTTACATGGAGCTAATTTTTTCAGCACCATTGTGTGTTGTGCTAACCTCTTGTTGTCCACAGATGTAGAAAATAGTGAACATTAATTTTGTACACTTCCACTGTATTGTCAATGAGAGTATTTCTGTTGATCAAAAACATTACTAATTCTTTTGTATTTTTGGTTTTAGAACTACAAGATATTACAAAATATGCTGTCAATTGTCCCTATCAATGGAGCATCATTATTCTGTTTTGAAGACAAGTAGTTCATCAATGACTTCAGTTCACAATTCTAAAAACAATTACAAGGTGCACAGGTCATTTTATGCTAAAATAAATGAGCATTTCAAAAAATTGAAATGAATATAGATAGGCCCATTTAGTGTGTTAAAAGTAATATATACTTACAAGTATTTGTTTATGTTCAGGGCTCTGAAAGGCAAGATTAGCCTTGGGATTGTTTTAATTATACTGAGGCAAAATATGTTTAGGCATGTCAAGCTTTTATAATTCATAATGAGTTTATTGCATATAATAATTATGGGTTCAGTAATTAAAAGTTAAAAATTACTGCTATTTTATTTAATATAAACCATAAATCAAACATTTCTTTTGACTTTATAAGTTAAGGTTAGGATGTGTCAGTAACATCAATCTTAAGTTTCATATTATGGTAATTGTATATTAGTAAGACTTCAAGCATGGGAGTTGTAGATGTATAAAAAGCTTTGTCAAATTAAAACATCATTGGCTAAGGGCTGAACTTTTCTTTAACATACTGTACATAATGTACACGCATACAAGTCATTTATATTAATAATAATGGATTTTTTTTAGGGCAGTTCCTCCAAACAAGATACTTTAGCTGTTACTGCAGTTGCTTTACAAGATCATATTTTACATAACCTTCAGCTCCAGGATCTTTCATTATCAGATCCTTTCAAGTCAAAGTTAAGGAATAAAAAGAACATTTACAAACCTGTGAACAAAGAGATGGTCAGAGCAGTAGTAGATACTGGACTAAGAAAAAAGAGAATTCTCCACACAAAAAAGGAAGATCCAGAAAAAGAATATGTCCTTGATCCTAATCCTCCACAATTAACGTTAGGTAAACCATTATATTCTGATTTGTGTATTTTTGCATTTTATTTCAAACTTATTAGAATACAATAGCTAGATGTTCTTTTCAATACTATAACTTAGCATAAAACTGTATAATGCATAGAAAGTTTATAAAAATGTCAAAAATCAAGTACTTTGGGCCTTCAGGTAAACAGTGATCATTTAAACAATAAGGACAATTTAAACTGCCATCAAAAAAGTTGAATACTTCTCACATCTGTAATATATTTGAATTTATTTTCAGTGTGACAGACTAAGGGAGAAGGAAGAAACTAGTAAGTCTAGATGAAGAATTTTTTCATTCTAGAAACAGGCACTTTTTTCCACACTGATTTTTTTTATATATAATTTTTTTATATTAGTGGTTGAAAATACAATGCAATACAAGTATAAACAAAAACAGATGTTATTTTTAATGTTGGAATGATTACATAAGATTGTGTGCAACTGTCCAAGATCGGTCTGATTAGGGCCCGCAATCCCTTCACTCCGGTGGAACCTTTTCCACTGCTCCTGCCCTTAGGCATTGTTCAAAGGCAGAGCCATCCGCAATAGCCCTGAAGCTGCTAAAATGTCCACCTGGGCGTGGGATGATTCAGAGATCTCCTCGACCTGGATACCCAGGTTCTGGGCTACCCTCCTGATGAGCTCCTAGTGCGCCCTATAGTTGTCCTGGGGAAGACTCTATACTTGTTCCAGCCACCTTCTCTTTGGGAGAGGAGGAAGAGGAATGGGGCATGGAGCCTTGTTCCTTGCCCTCTTCGCCAGATGGGTCCCATGGGGCTGGGTCTTGCAGTTCAGTACTGGGCTTGGCACCGAGGCCTAGTCCCTGCTCCAAAGGAGGTGGTGGGGGAGCTCTCAACCCCAATGAAGTAGGACCTCCTGGAATGTGGACCCTGGAATGGCTGAAAAATCCAGGGATTCCAAAGTGGCCACTGTAGTGGCATCTGCCACTGTGCTGGTGACCAGGTCATTGGTGAAATGCCCTGGCTCATCTCAGTCATTGGGCATTGTTGGTTGGAGTGGTGCCTGCTCCTGTGGGAGACGTATGACTCCACCTCAGAATCCGACTCCGAGGAGTCAGTTCTCAGCAACCAGGGTGAGGCGATGCCAACTGGTGTCGGTGAATGGTGCCGGGAAGAAGGAGATGGACACTGCACCTTTTGATGGCACCTGGGGTCTCGGTGATGTAAAGATCCTCGCCTCCGGTGCCGCCGCAGTCAGCTCCTGAGTGGCAAGGGATGGCGGTACCAGGAGTGACAGCAACTCCCTCGCTGCCTCTAATGCCTCCGGCATGGACGGAAGCACCAGGGCTGTCAAACTCTGGTGGCTCTTCCTTGGTGGAGAGTCCAACGGCGCCCTTACCGGGGCCAGCGTCAACGGTACCGTGTGCACCGCTGGCATTTCCGAGTGGCCCAACATAGATCACACTCTGTCAGTAACTCTATGCCCTGCAGACCTTGGTGTTGGGGATCTCCCCTGATCGGTTTTTCTCTGCTTCTTTCTTGGCACTGGCAATAGAGAGCGGTGCCGAGAATCCCATGCTGGCATTGTTGTCCTTGGCAATGAGGATGAGTGTCGGTGCCAGGCCGTAGACACAGAGTCTTTTCTTGGCTCCAGAGAAGTGGCGCTGCACCTCCTTTTAGAGACTCTGGGGCACTTCTCACTGAAGCCGAAGTACTTGGTGCCAAGTCAATGTGACTCAGCTCCGAAGTGCTGCCTCTATAAGGTGGTACTTGAGTCTCGTGTCCCTGTCCTCCTTAATTCTGGGCCTGAAGCCCTTGCAAATCCTGCAACACTCCTGCATGTGGGCCTCCCCCAGATGCTTGAGGCAGCTGGAATGTGGTTGACTAACCAGTATTGGCTGATGGCATGACACACACAGCTTGAATCCTGAGGACCGAAACATACCCCAGCACGATGGAAGTTCTAACCCTGCTAAATGGAGTCCACTACCAACTATACTAACTAACTAACAAACTCGAAGAGAAGAACTATTTACAGATAGTCAACAAAGTCCACTGAGAGAGAGACTTGCAGGAAAATGCAAGGAAGAGCAGCAGTTCCAGCGACCGTCATGGGTGATAAGAAGGAACTGAGGTGGGGGTGGAGCCCTATATACCAGCACTGTGAGGACACAACTTCAGGGAGCACCAGAGCCAACCTCACAAATATCACTGAGAGAAAAACTTTTCCGGTGGTGGTGTTCAGGGCAAGCACAAACCTACATTGGAATGGACATGAGAAAGCACTCAAAGAAGAAATATTTTTTTATTATAATACAATTTTACAGTGGCAATAAACATTGCTATAAAAATGCAGCAAGTATATTATCAGACTAACAGCCATAATGTCTTTCCCAACCATTAGTTTCAGAGATCCCCTTGCTAAAGGATTTTACAGCATTCTTACCATGAAACATTTCTTTTGGTTTCCCTCTCTTTCCCCCCATAGACGCCGACTCTGTGGGCACTCAAGGGCTGGAGCGCCCATGAAAAAAATTAGCAGGAGCTTAACACCCACTGGCTGCCAGCTCCCCCATTCCCTCCCGAGCACCTCCTGCCCACCAGAGGCTGCACCGATCAACTCCTCCCCCTCCCTCCCAGCGCCTACTGCCCACTGCAGTCAGCTATTTCGCGGTGTGCAGGAGGCTCTGGGAGGAAGGGGGAGGAGCGTGAATGGGGCATGCTCAGGGGAGAGGGCAGAACTGGGCGGGAAGAGGCAGGACAGAAGTGGAGACTTGGGAGAAAGGGTGGGGCGTGGGTGGGGCCTGGGGCAGAGCGGGGGTGGGAAGACGCAGGATGGCGTGAGGGCTTTGGGGGTATGGGGCGGGTGGGGGTAAGACCTGGGGTGGAGTGGGGGAGGGGGCTGAGCACCCCCGGGGCTGAGCACCCCCGGGGCCTATGCTTCCCCCTCCCCCCAAAACCTCTTGACTAGACTTTTTTAAAAAGACACAGACCTTCCCCATCAAGATCTTACAGTATAGTGAGATAAATACTGCTCATTATGATTTACTCTCTTTTTGTGGAAATGCCCAAGGGCCCCAGTGAAGATCACATTGCCACTGGGGTAGCTGCTGTGCAGATACACATGCCCGTACTTTAAAGAATTTACAATTCAAGGCCCTGATTCTTCAAAGAGAACTACACAAAATCAATGGGACTCCATACCGGCACAATGGTCTGCCTGTATGGAATCAGTTGCAAGGTCAGGCCCTAATTTCATAGAATAGTAGAAATGTAGAGCTGGAAGGGACCTTGAGAAATCATTCAGTTCAGCCCCTTGCACTAAGGCAGGACCAGCTAAACCTAGACCATCTCTGACAGGTGTTTGTCCAATCTGTTCTTAAAAACCTCCCTGCGAAACTTATTCCAAAGCTTAACTATTCTTATAGTTAGAAAGTTGTTCCTAATATCTAACCTAAATCTCCCTTTCTGTAGTTTAAGCCCATTACTTCTTGTGCTACCTTCAGTGGACATGGAGAACCATTGATTGCCATCCTCTTTATAACAGCCTTTAACATATTTGAAGATTCATCAGCTCCCCGCAGTCTTCTTTTTTCAAGACTAAACATGCCCAATTTTTTAAACTTTTTCTCAGAAGTCAACTTTTCTGTGCTTTTTATCATTTTTGTTGCTTTCCCCTGGACTCTCTCCAATTTGTCCACATCTTCCCTAGAGTGATGCTCAGAATTGGATGCTAATCTCCTGATCCTTTTCAGCAGTAATACTGCCTAGCCAGTTATTCCCCATTTTGTAATTGTGCATTTGATTTTTTTCTCTTTAGTGCAGTACTTTGCACCTGTCTTAACTGAATTTCATCTTGTTAATTTCCGACCAATTCTCTAATTTGTCAAGATTGTTTTGAATTCTAATTCTATCCTCCCATCTCCTTCAGAAGGGAGTTCCCAACCACTAGTACTCTACACCTCTTCCTCTTGGTTGTGGTGGCTCTGAGCCTCCCGGGCTTGGGGACTAATGGCTCCTCCTCACTTTCTGTTGCCGGTACACGGATGGATGGGGGATCTAGAGGGTGGAGCTAGGTCTACTGGCTGAGATGGCCAGGAGCCAGTCTCCTCTCTGCAGAACAAGTTGTTTTCCTTCCTCCTATGGTGTACTAGACTCAACAAATGAGTAACAAATAGGACAAAAGGGAGTGGGGAAACAAGGGTAGTGTTAATATGTTCACAGGGTTATGGTTCCACATCAGTTAAAAGGACTTTATTTATTTATTTGGGTTTTATATTTATTTGCCTCATATAAATGGTGTGAGTCATTATGGAAGCTGAAGGCTTAGTTGAAAAAAATCAGTTAAAGTGTGAATGTATTCATTTGTTTTTTTATAAGAAAGACAAAATATTTCCTTCCCAACTCATAGCACTAACTAAAGGGTCCAATATAGTATTTTTTGTGCAAGTGATTCCAAGGAATTTATTGAAAGACAGAAAACATTTAAATTACTCATTTTTAAAAAAATTATAAAGTACTCGTTTTTGTAATTTAAAATTGAAAAAAAATAAATTTAACTTTTATATTTAAACATCTTCATGTAATCTTCAGTATATCTTTACACAATAAACTGTTTACATTTTTGCCATAACTTTTTCCCATCTGTCACACTAATTGTATCCTCATACAATATTTCATTGTAATAATTACATTTCCAATTCTTATTGTTGTGAAGAGAACCTGAAAATGTGAAGTGATGCAATGTTCTCTTCCTAAGTCTGCAGACAAGTCAAACAATAGCTCAGGTCTGTATTGCCCCACTCACCTCAGCAGGGACATTAACTTTAAAGCTTAAGATGTGCAATTTAAATGTCAATATTTATAATTGCCTCACTTGTTGATCATTTTAACAGAAACATCAAGCTAATGCAAAATGGATTTGTCATTTAAACTTTTCATGGGTAAACATGAATATTCTTGCATCTTGACGACTCCAACCTCTATCCCTAGGGCCTTGACGAATGCAATCATGCCCCACTTGTATTCATTCAAAATGCTGCTGCAAAGATCATTTTCCTGGTTAGTCGCTTTGATCCTATCACCCCTGTGTGTGTCCAACCACTTTCTCTCCCTTCTCTACTGCATCGTAACAAATGACTAATCTTTGGTTTTAAGGCTGTTCTGTCCTATCCCTGGCCTACCTATCATCACTTATTCTCTATTGAGACATCCATGCCTGCCTCCACTCTGCTATTGTTGCCAGCCTTTGCCACCGATTTAGGAAAATTTCCGACAAGCACCTTTGTGCTTAACTCTCATATCACCCCTCATGCATAGCAGGAGCTCACAGTAAAAATCCACATAGCCACCTCATTGCCCTTCATCAAATGGCTCGTTAAAATTCTTCTCTGTCATGATGTCTACAAAAAATGTATGGTTAAGTAGATGTGCTATGACCACTGCTTTTCATGCTGACCAAATTTGCTTCATTGTTATCTTGTGCTCCCAGTGTCTGTGTATCCACATGTTGTTTCTTGTCTTATACTTAAATGGTAAGCTCTGTGGGGCAGTGACTGTCTCACTGTTACGTGTTTGAACAGCACCTAGTAAAATGGGATTTCAATCCATGATTGGGGCCTTTAGATACTACTGCAATACAGATAATAAACAACAGCAAAACTTTTCTCATGACTTGGACTACCACGTGGGCTATTTAAAATTGTATTAATTTGCAGATTTCTGAAGATGTCAGTCATAATTGTTTCTACAGGATCTCTCCTCTCTCTTTTAAAGCCCAAATTTTACTTCAACAACGATGACGCTGATAGAGGAATGCATTTTACTACAGTGAAGTTGATGGGAGAGTGCATTTTTCATCAGTGAAGAGAATATTTTGCACTGCTAGATATAATACTTTAATTTCATACACTTTATCTTTGCCTCTAGTCCTGGATTCGGGATGCACTTCCAAGCACCCAGAACTATGAGCTCCAGGATCTGTTGATAGCGGCTGGATTAGTGTCTGGGTATCAAAGCTGCCCAGAGACAGTGCTGAGGATCTCCTGAGCCTGTGGAAAAAAAAGTATGCACGAGGAACTGTACATGCCTGCCAAAAGAACCTGCCGGCAGCATTGGTTAAAGTTTTCTTTGCCCCTATTTTAGGTTGGTAATGCAGCATATAAGATTGCTTAACAACACTGATAGATTCTTGGCTTAACTGCTTGATCAAGAAGCTGTTATTTTCAAAGTAACGAGAAGTTTGTGTGTGATGTGATGGAAATCTATAGTTAAAGGGTATAAACTATAGTAAGAAGAAACTTAATTAACCTTAGACATTATGCTTATTTTAAGTATATTGAACTTTTTTTTACTGTCTACAAAACAATCATGTTTTTTTAGTAAACCTGTGTGCCTCATGAATAAAAGTTTCAAATAAACTCGTAAACTGAGATAAACCATAAAGCCAGACTCAGCTTTTGAAGACGTATTTTAAGCTCTGTGAAACTCTTCCCTCTCTTCACAAGGACTGGAATTCCTGGATAAAAACTTCTTTAACAATTCAAATCATAATAGTCCTTGGGTCAGAAGTAAAGAAGTCTTCCTCACATATAATCTATTGGCAGAGCTCAAGAGGGTGGGTTCAACTAAGTTATGTATTCCATTTGGCATTGTCCACAGCTAATTGCTGCACATTCCAGCTGACTCCATGCACTGATAGTAACTAAAACATACTGGACAGGCAGAATTATGAAGTGTACATAAAGGTTCACACAGATAGAAGGATGTTACACTTTGTGGATGGATATTTATCAATAAATATTTTTAGAAAGCCTCTGTGAAAGATGTTTTAAGGAGAACCACACTGTGAAAGGAAAGATTATCACAACCGCTTGCTCATTTCAAGCCTCGTAGTGTAATCTTAGGATCTCTGCTTGTTAATTTTAGGGATGATGGTATTGTGCACAGTCAAGTCCAATAACTCAAATTATTACATATACCTACTTCAAAAATTCATGTTCAGGATCTGGAACCACACACGCAGCAAGACCTCTAAAGATTTACCAAACTCTCTGTATCAGTAGGCTTGTGGATACTTTGGTGATTATTCAGGGAAATAATCATGCAAGGCACTCTCATTGACAATGGATATCAGCCTGCCAGGAGTTGTTTTAAAGATGCTGGGAGTCCCCACTGGAATCAGGAGTCATTACAAAGACACTGGTCACAGGAGGAAGAACAAGACCATATCAGCTTTCTGGACTAAAAGTAGTTCATCTAATCTTATCACTGCAAGCTCACGGTCAAGGAAAAATCTCTCTAATAAGGTCAGGATGTGGTTCTACATGCAGGGTGTGCCACAGTCTGCATCACAAAGCCATATAATTGTTCTAAAGGGCTGAACAAAATGTGGAATCAAAGTTGTATACACCTGAAAAGCTACAAAAATGGACTAGATCAACCAAAGACAGATGATCCAAAGGGAATGGAGTTTCCCTTTGGAATTCCTCCACTACCTTCCTGAGATCTTGAACCAGACCAATGCCAACCTAGGACATTCACAAGACTTCCCAGGATTGTCAAGACAAAATGGTACTTCAAAGGAATGGACACAGAAGCAATAGCAGTAGAATCCATCTCAGGACTGACTAAAGAGCATCTTGTATGTCTTCTACCTTAATTCCTCTTTTAGATAAGATAACCCAGAAAAACCAGGGTGAAAGAAACATCATAACACAGCCTCAAAAAGGTCTCAAACGCACTGGTACTTGGTGGCAATGCTAGAAACCTGATTCTTCTGCTGGTGTGTAAGGAACTTCTCTCTCTCCGGGACAAATTAGGCTGATGAGCTTGGATACACAAGTCTGATGGCATGAGTTTTGAAAGGGAGATGCAGAAGAAAAGATTACTCAGAACAAGTTATTGCTAATCTCTGAGCTTCTAGAAAAAACTCTACATCTAAGGGTTATGACAGGTTTTGATCAAAATTCAGCCACTGCTAAATACAAGAACATAAATTCACCCAAATGTGAGATTTCCAGTATTCTGTTATTCCTTCAAGAGGAATTGGAATGCATTTTAAATGGTAGTACTCTCAAGGTCCAAACTGCATCACTAGATAAAAGACGGTTACTCACCGTTGTAACTGTTGTTCTTCGAGATGTGTTGCTCATATCCATTCCATTAGGTGTGCGCGCGCCGCGTGCACAATCGTCGGAAGATTTTCTACCCTAGCAACACCGGCGGGTCGGCTGTGGAGCCCCCTAGAGTGGCGCCTTCATGGCGCTGAATATATACCCCAGCCGACCCGGCGCCCCCTCAGTTCCTTCTTGCCGGCTACTCCGACAGTGGGGACGGGGGGCGGGTTTGGAATGGATATGAGCAACATATCTCGAAGAACAACAGTTACAACGGTGAGTAACCGTCTTTTCTTCTTCGAGTGCTTGCTCATATCCATTCCATTAGGTGACTCCCAAGCCCAACTTAGGTGGTGGGGTCGGAGTGAGACATTGCTGTGTGCAAAACCGCTGATCCGAATGCAGCATCGTCCCTGGACTGTTGCACTAGTGCATAGTGAGCTGTAAACGTGTGGACTGATGACCAAACCGCCGCTCTACAAATGTCCTGTATCGGAACATGTGCTAGGAAAGCAGTCGAGGAAGCTTGGGCCCTCGTGGAGTGAGCGGTGAGGTGCGGTGCTGAAACACCTGCCAGGTCATAGCAAGTCCGGATGCAAGACGTAATCCAGGAGTATAGGCGTTGTGAGGAGACCGGTGAGCCTTTCATTCGGTCGGCCACTGCAACGAAGAGTTGCGTCGTCTTTCTAAAGTGCTTTGTGCGGTCAATATAGAAGGCCAGGGCCCTTCGTACGTCCAGGGATGCAAACGTTGATCCTGGCGAGTGGCATGTGGTTTAGGATGAAAGACCGGGAGAAATATATCCTGGTTGATATGAAAAGGAGAAACCACCTTAGGGAGAAAGGCAGGATGTGGACGAAGCTGCACTTTATCCTTATGAAAAACTGTATAAGGGGGCTCAGAGGTAAGCGCCCTGAGTTCGGAAACGCGCCTTGCTGAGGTGATGGCTACGAGGAAGGCTGTCTTCCAGGATAGGTACAGAAGTGAACAGGTGGCCAGTGGCTCGAATGGAGGACCTGTGAGCTTGGAGAGAACCAGGTTGAGGTCCCACGTCGGGACGGGCTGACGTTGTTGAGGGTACGTCCGGTCTAAGCCCTTGAGGAATCTAACGACCATCGGGTTAGAGAATACCGAGGACGCGAGTTCCCCTGGGTGAAAGGCCGATATAGCGGCCAGCTGAACTCTAATTGAAGATATCGCCAACCCCTGTTGTTTTAGGGAGAGGAGATATTCCAAAATGAGAGGAATGGGTGCCTGCAACGGGGATGTGGCTCGTTGTTCGCACCAGCAGGAGAACCGCTTCCACTTGGCCAGGTACGTGGTCCGTGTTGAGGGCTTCCTACTGCTCAGCAGAATCTGTTGGACAGAGTGCGAGCATTGCTGCTCTGCCTGGGTGAACCATGGAGCAGCCACGCCGTGAGGTGGAGTGATTGCAGGTCGGGGTGACGCAACCGGCCGTGGTCCTGAGAGATGAGATCCGGACATAATGGAAGCGGGATCGGTGTCTGAACCGAGAGTTCCAACAGCGTGGAGTACCAATGTTGTCTCGGCCACGCTGGAGCGATCAGAATTACCTGTGCCTGGTCTCTGCGCAGTTTGAGCAGTACCTTGTGGACCAGAGGAAACGGAGGGAATGCATAAAACAGGTGGTCTTTCCAGGGAAGTAGAAACGCATCCGAGAGGGAGCCCGGAGCTCGACCTTGTAGGGAGCAGAACACATGGCACTTCCTGTTGTCTCGAGATGCAAACAGGTCTATCTGGGGAAACCCCCACCTCTGGAAGATGGAATGTATGATGTCCGGACGGATAGACCACTCGTGCGTCTGGAAGGACCCGCTGAGTCGGTCCGCTAGAGTGTTCTGGACTCCAGGGAGGAACGATGCCATGAGATGGATTGAGTGGGCGATGCAGAAGTCCCACAGGCGAATGGCCTCTTGGCATAGAATTGACGAACGTGCTCCTCCTTGCTTGTTGATGTAAAACATGGCCGTGGTGTTGTCGATGAGAACTAACACACAGCGGCCACGTAGGAGATTGAGGAATGCCTGGCACGCCAGGCGCACCGCCATCAGTTCCCGAACATTGATGTGCAGGGCTAACTGGGGTGCAGTCCACAGGCCCTGGGTATGATGTTCGTTGAGATGGGCACCCCAACCCAGAGATGACGCGTCTGTGACCAGGTGCAGAGAGGGTTGTGGGGCGTGAAATGGCATCCCCTCGCAGACTACATTGTGATCTAGCCACCAGGTGAGGGAGGCCAGGACCGAGTTCGGGACCTTGACCACCATGTTCAGGCTGTCCCGATGTGGACGGTATATTGATGACACCCAGGTTTGAAGCGGGCGAAGCCGAAGTCTGGCATGCCTGGTTACGTACGTGCAGGAAGCCATATGACCCAGCAGGGTAAGGCACGACCTCACCGTGGTAGTTGGGAAGGCCTTGAGCCCTTGAATGAGGTTCGTGATGGTGCCAAAGCGGTTGTCTGGCAGGATGGCTTGTGCACGTCTGGAGTCTAGAACTGCGCCGATGAATTCTATTCTCTGGGTAGGTTCTAGAGTGGATTTGTCCTTGTTGAGTAGGATGCCCAACTCGTTGAATGTGTGCACTATTCTGTGGACGTGAGCTTGAACTTGCTCCTTGGTGCGACTGCGCACCAGCCAGTCGTCTAGGTACGGGAACACCTGTATCCCTTGCCGACGAAGGTACGCTGCCACGACAGCCATACATTTCGTGAACACTCTTGGGGCCGAGGATAGGCCGAAGGGAAGGACTGCAAATTGGTAGTGCACCGTGTTTACCACGAATCGCAGGAAGCGTCTGTGAGGCGGGTAAATTGCGATATGAAAGTAAGCGTCTTTCATGTCGAGGGCGGCGAACCAGTCTCCAGGATCGAGGGAAGGGATAATGGCCCCCAAAGAGACCATGCGGAACTTCAACTTTACTACGAATTTGTTGAGTCCGCGTAAGTCCAAGATGGGCCGCAGACCTCCTTTGGACTTGGGGATCAGGAAGTAACGGGAATAAAATCCCCTGCCCCTTAACTCTATCGGAACCTCCTCTATGGCCCCCATGGCAAGGAGCGTAGAAACCTCCTGTATAAGAAGTTGCTCGTGAGAAGGGTCCCTGAAGAGGGACGGGGAAGGGGGGTGGGAGGGGGGAATAGAAGAAAACTGGATAGCGTATCCCCTCTCCACCGTGCGGAGGACCCAACGGTCCGAAGTTATAAGGGACCAAGCACGGTGGAAGTGGGAGAGGCGATCCCGAAAGGAGGGAGCTGGATCCTGGGGGATGACTGGGGCGCCGTCCTCGACCGCACCTTCAAAAGTTCTGTCTAGGACCTGAAGGTGGTCTTGGTGGCCCTTGGTTCTGACCGGGTTGAGGGCCAGCCCATCTTCTCCTACCACCTCGCCCTCGCCTTCTGGCAGGGTCCTGTCTCTGACGAGGTGGAGGGGGGTAAAAACGTTGAGGCTGGGGCCTAAATGGCCTGCGCTGGGGACCCGCAACATGCATCCCCAAGGAGCGCATGATTGTCCTGGAGTCTTTGAGGCTCTGCAATCGAGAGTCCGTCTTCTCCGAGAACAACCCCTGTCCTTCAAAGGGCAAATCCTGTAGGGTCTGCTGTAATTCAGGGGGCAAACCCGAAACTTGGAGCCAGGAGGTCCTGCGCATAGCGATACCTGCGGCCAGGGTTCTTGCGGCCGAGTCCGCTATGTCCAGGGAGGCCTGTAAGGAGGTCCGAGCCACCTTCTTACCCTCCTCAACCAAGGCCCCAAACTCTTCCCTGGACTCTTGGGGAACCAATTCCTTGAACTTCCCCATAGAGTTCCAGGAATTAAAGTTGTAGCGGCTCAGGAGCACCTGCTGGTTAGCCGCTCTAAGTTGCAGCCCTCCAGCTGAATAAACTTTACGGCCAAACAAATCGAGCCGCTTAGCCTCCTTTGATTTGGGCGCTGCAGCTTGTTGACCGTGGCGCTCCCTTGCATTCACTGATGACACCACCAGTGAACACGGTTGGGGATGAGTATACAAGTACTCGTAGTCTTTGGAAGGGACAAAGTACTTTCTTTCCACCCCTCTCGCTGTAGGTGGGATAGAGGCCGGGGTTTGCCATATCGTAGTTGCGTTCGCCTGGATCGTGCGGATCAGGGGCAACGCCACTCTTGATGGGACATCCGCCGTGAGGATATTTACAATGGGGTCCTGCACCTCCACTATCTCCTCCGTCTGTAGGTCCATGTTACGGGCCATCCTACGTAACAGGTCCTGATGAGCCCGAAGATCTATCGGGGGTGGACCTGTGCACGACGTGCCCGCCACTGCCTCATCCGGAGAGGAAGAGGAAGATGCCTCTGGTGGTAAGGGATCCAGGGGAGGATCCTGGTCTCCCTGTTCCTGGGTCGGAGCATCACCTGCCCTTGGGTCCGGGACGTCAGGTGGTGTGGATACAGAGGCCTCCATGCCCCCTGGAGGAGGGCGAGAGATGGTGGACTCTGGGGCCCTTGTATCAGAGTGACCCGAGCGAGAGGTTGTTGGAGCCCCTTGCGCCTGGTGGTATGCCCACGGGGTCCAGAATGACCAGTGAGATGGGCCCTGGTCAGGGTCTTCTGCTCCCTCTTGCCAATGGCCTAAATCTCGCTCCCCGGCTTGTCCCTGAGGGGGATATGCCGATCTTGGCAGGTCCTCAGAGGAGCGAGACGCCGATCTCGATGGCCATGGCGGTGCCGACTGCGTCGAGACGAATCCCGTAGGATACGGTGCCGTCCGGTGCCGATCTAGAGATGTTCTGTCTCTACGCGGTGCCGGTGATCGGTGCCGAGATCGCGATCGGTGCTGATGGCCTCGCCGGTGCCGGGAGTCGGACCTGGATCGAGACGATGATCTAGAGTAAGCCCGGTGCCGGGAGCGGCCTCTCGAAGTCGAGCGTCGATCGTACCGGTGCCGAGAGCTACGTCTCGACGTTGATCGGTGCCGACGATCATAACGGTGTCGAGATGTAGAGCGGTGCCGCGATGATCTTGGCCGCGAGTACGACCGGTGCCGAGGTGATATCCGGCGCCGGGACTGCGAGCGGCGAGGGGACCTGCTTCGGGACCTAGACCGGTGCCGCGGTTCCAGCCCTTGCGATGGAGGGCGCATCAAGGCAGGTTTTCCCCTAGATTGGACCGGGCGAGTCAACGGTGCCGACGGTGCCGGTGGTTGTGGCGGTGCCGGCTCCGTGAGGGCGATCAGGTCTCTCGCCGTCGCGAAAGTCTCCGGTGTCGACGGGAGGCACTGTATCACCGCCGGTCTCGGTGGTGACTCTGTCTGCACCGGACTCAACGGCCTTGGAGCCGGAGTCGACGGTGCTGGAGGCACCTGTTTTCGGTGCTCTACAGGTGGACGCGGCTCTACCCCCGGCACCGGGGGAGCCGGCGTCTTCGGCACTGAGGTCCCCGCCTTATGGGATTTTTTATGTCCCGGGGATGATGAACGGTGCCGAGGCACTTGTTGTGAGTGCGGTGCCGATGAGGTCCGGTGCCGTGGAGGCTTGTCTGCCGTGGTCGGCATGGTCGGTGCCGCTGGGGCACTACGCACCGAGGTGCTAGGTGCCGGGGCCTGGCGCGCCGATGGAGCGTCCGGGCTAAGTGCTGCCTCCATAAGGAGTTGCCGGAGTCGAAAGTCCCGCTCCTTCTTGGTCCTCGGTTTGAAGGCCTTACAGATCTTGCACTTATCTGTTTGATGGGACTCTCCCAGGCACTTCAGACACGAGTCGTGCGGGTCGCTCGTTGGCATAGGCTTAGCGCAGGAGGCGCACTGTTTGAAGCCGGGAGCCTTGGGCATGAGCCTGACCACGCGGCCGGGGAAAAAGGGGGGAGATAACCCCCTTAATCCCCCTTTTTTAACTATATAACAACTATAAACAAGTGAATAACCAACTATATAACTATAAACAACTAGAACTACAACTATAACTGTGAATAACTGGATAAGCTAGGGAGAGTGGAGAACAGCTATGCCGCGCTCCACAGTTCCAACGACCGTCAGGGGCGGTAAGAAGGAACTGAGGGGGCGCCGGGTCGGCTGGGGTATATATTCAGCGCCATGAAGGCGCCACTCTAGGGGGCTCCACAGCTGACCCGCCGGTGTTGCTAGGGTAGAAAATCTTCCGACGATCGTGCACGCGGCGCGCGCACACCTAATGGAATGGATATGAGCAAGCACTCGAAGAAGAACCTTCTAGATTCCAGAAATTAGACAAAACTAGATTTTCATCCACATGAGGAGGTTCATCAATGCAGCAAAGATTATCAACCCTTCCATGATGCACACTTCCCCTACCTGGAAATATAACAACTGTGTAAGCCTTAAAAAGTTGCCCTTTTGAGCACTTTAGGGAGGTATGTCTCTTCTTCCTTTCAGTTAAAATTGCCTTCCTAGTAGGGCTGTCGATTAATTACAGTTAACTCATGCGATTAACTCAAAAAAATTGATCACGATTAATCACAGGTTTAATCGCACTGTTAAACAATAAAATACCAATTGAAATTTATTAAATATTTTGGATTTTTTCTATGTTTTCAAATATATTCTAGTCTGTGTTGTAACTGAAATCAAAGTATATATATATTTTTATTACAACTATTTGCACTGTAAAAATGATAAAAGAAATAGTATTTTTCAAATGACCTCATACAAGTACTGTAGTGCAATCTCTTTGCTGTGAAGTGCAACTTACAAATGTAGATTTTTTGTTGTTGCATAACTGCCCTCAAAAACAAAACAATGTAAAACTTCAGAGCCTACAAGTCCACTCAGTCCTACTTCTTGTTCAGCCAATTGCTAAGAGAAAGAAGGTTGTTTACATTTACAGGAGATAATGCTGCCCACTTCTTATTTACAATGTCACCAGAAAGTGAGAACAGGCATTTGCATGGCACTTTTGTAGCCGGCATTGCAAGATATTTACGTGCCAGATATGCTAAACATTCATATGCCCCTTCATACTTCAGCCACCATTCCAGAGGACATGCTCCCATGCTGATGACGCTCATTAAAAAAATAATATGTTAATTAAATTTGTGACTGAACTGCTTGGAGGAGAATTGTATGTCCCCTGCTCTGTTTTACCTGCATTCTGTCATATATTTCTTGTTATAGGAGTCTCAGATGATGACCCAGCACATGTTACTCATTTTAAGAACATTTTCACTGAAGATTTGACAAAATGCTAAGGAAGGTACCAGTGTGAGATTTCTAAAGATAGCTACAGCACTCGACCCAAGGCTTAAGAATCTGAAGTGCCTTCCAAAATCTGAGAGGGACGAGATGTGGAACATATTTTCAGAAGTCTTAAAAGAGCAACACTCTGATGCAGAAACTACAGAACCCGAACCGCCAGAAAAGAAAATCAACCTTCTGTTTATGGCATCTGACTCAGATAATGAAAATGAACATGCATCGGTCCGCACTGCTTTGGATTGTTATCAAGCAGAACCTGTCATCAGCATGGACACAAGTCCCCTGGAATGGTGGTTGAAGCATGAAGGGACATCTGAATCTTTAGCATGTCTGGCATGGAAATATCTTGCGACGCCGGCTACAGCAGTGCCAGGAGAACACCTGTTCTCACTTTCAGGTGATATTGTAAACAAGAAGCAGGCAACATTAACTCCTGCAAATACAAATAAGTTTGTTTACCTGAGTGATTGGTTGAACAAGAAGTAGGACTGAGTGGACCTGCAGACTCTAAAATTTTACATTGTTTTATTTTTGAATGCAGTTTTTTTTTACATAATTCTACATTTGTAAGTTCAACTTCCATGATAACCAGATTGCACTACAGTACTTGTATTAGGTGAACTGAAAAATACTATTTTTTGTTTTTTATAGTGCAAGTACTTGTAATCAAAAATAAATATAAAGTGAGCATTGTACACTTTGTTTTCTGTGTTGTAATTGAAATCAATATATTTGAAAATGTAGAAAACATCCAAAAATATTTAAATAAATGCTATTCTCCTATTGTTTAACAGTGCAATTAATCACGATTACTTTTTTTAATCGCTTGACAGCCCTACTTCCTAGTAAAATCATTTCTGCCCTCAGGATGTCAGAGTCAGGAGTTCTCCCTATGACAGCATACTGCTTATTTTGCCCAGAAAAGGCAGTTCTCAGAACTATGCCTTATTTCACTCACAGATCAAGCTACTTTGTTTGTACACCATGAGAACTGACACTAATATTTCTGTCCTAATCTCTTGTACAGTATGGCGAAAGATGGCCCAGTGGCGAAGGTGCTAGCTTAGGATGCTGGTTCAGTTCCCTGCTCTGCCCCTGACTTCTTTTATGACCTTCGAGAAGTCAATCTCTCTATGCCTCAGTGCCCTTTCTGGAAAACGAGGCTATAGTACCCTCCTACTTCTTAAGGACGATGAGGATAAATACATTGACGATTGTGAGGTATTCTGTTATTGCGGCAATAGGGGCTGGTTGGATATTGGTGAAAATAAATTAAAAAGTCTACTGTACTGTCCCCTTTCACTGAAGATGCAGAGGTAAAAATACCTCAAAATTCGCTTAATTGAGATGGATTAAGGGCTGCATTGTCAAAGATTATAAGGTGTGTTCGTGAAATCTGCACTCAGAGTCACAGTTTATACCAGGAATGAGAAATCCTGCACATCTGAACAAATTTGCAAGGCATCCATGTAGCCAAGTCCACATACATTTAGCAAGCACTACAAGTTGGCTTTTCATTTGGCACAAGGCATGGTTTATCTAACATGCTGTGGGAGCGAAATACAAATAAAATAATGTGATTATGGACCTGCAGAAAGTTATTTCTACTCTATCTGGTTAAAACTTTTATTTTTGATCCCTATTCCTGCCTATGCATGGCTGTTTCCACTAACCATATCAATGAAGGATAGCTGGCATGTCATTTGACTGAGAAAAGTACAGCTTACCTGTTAAATTCTTCTCTCCTAAGTAGCATGCTAAGAAATCTGACCCACCGAGTCTTAAGAGATATTTTTAAAATATGTATTTGTTTAAAAGGGAAAGTTTTATATTTGATTAAAAGTGTAATGGTGTTTGTTTGAGTGTTATCCCAGAACAATATGCATTTCTCTACAGGTGTATGTGAACCTAATTTTTCAGCTTTGGAGGTTTTCCTCTGACCACCATGGCATGAGTGAGTCATTTTAGCACTTTATCATCTGATCCCCAGCTCTAGTCCACCCCTGTAACTATGCAATGGGATCCAACCTTTCAGAGAAGAATTGCAGGGTATGCCACCTAAGAAAAAAGAAATTAGCCCTTAAATTAATTTTTTTTCATTATATTGTCCTGTAATTTCTTTACGCCTTAGAATAGAATCATAGACTATTAGGGTTGGAAGAGACCTCAGGAGGTCATCTAGTCCAAACCCCTGCTCAAAGCAGGACCAATTCCCAACTAAATCATCCCAGCCAGGGCTTTGTCAAGCCTGACCTTAAAAACCTCTCTAAGGAAGGAGATTCCACCATCTCCCTAGGTAACCCATTCCAGTGCTTCACCACCCTCCTAGTGAAAAAGTTTTTCCTAATATCCAACCTAAACCTCCCCAACTGCAACTTGAGACCATTACTCCTTGTTCTGTCATCTGCCGCCACTGAGAACAGCCTAGCTCCATCCTCTTTGAAACCCCCCTTCAGGTAGTTGAAGGCTGCTATCAAATCCCCCCTCACTCTTCTCTTCTGCAGAGAAACTAAATAACTAAATAACCCCAGTTCCCTCAGCCTCTCCTCGTAAATCATGTGCCCCAGCCCCCTAATCATTTTCATTGCCCTCTGCTGGACTCTCTCCAATTTGTCCACGTCCCTTCTGTAGTGGGGGGACCAAAACTGGACACAATACTCCCGGTGTGGCCTCACCAGTGCCGAATAGAGTGGAAGAATCACTTCCCTCAATCTGCAACAAGGGCACACAGCTGACTCATATCCAGCTTCTCGTCCACTGTAATCCCCAGGTCCTTTTCTGCAGAATTGTGCTTTCCCAGTTGGTCCCCAGCCTGTAGTGGTGCATGGGATTCTTCCTTCTAAGTGCAGGACTCTGCACTTGTCCTTGTTGAACCCTCATCAGATTTCTTTTGGACCAATCCACCAATTTGTCTAGGTCAGTGCTTCTCAAAGCCGGTCCGCAGCTTGTTCAGGGAAAACACCTGGTGGTCCGGGCCGGTTTGTTTACCTGCCGCATCCGCAGGTTCAGCCGATCGCAGCTCCCACTGGCCGCGGTTCGCCGCTCCAGGCCCATGGGGGCTGCGGGAAGGGCGACCAGCACATCCCTCGGCCTGCGCCGCTTCCCTCAGCCCCCATTGGCCCGGAGCACCAAATCGCGGCCAATGGGAGCCGTGATCGGCCGAACCTGCGGACATAGCAGGTAAACAAACCGGCCCAGACTGCCAGGGGCTTTCCCTGAATAAGCGGCGGCCCGACTTTGAGAAGCACTGGTCTAGGTCGCTCTGGACCCTATCCGTACCCTCCAGCATATCTACCTCTCCCCCCAGCTTAGTGTCATCTGCGAACTTGCTGAGGGTGTAGTTCATCCCATCATCCAGATCATTAATAAAGATGTTGAACAAAACCGACCCCTGGGGCATTCCACTTGATACCGGCTGCCAACTAGACATCGAGCCGCTGATCACTACCCGTTGAGCCCGACAATCTAACCAGCTTTCTATCCACCTTTTATAGTCCATTCATCCAATCCATACTACTTTAACTTCGTTTGTTTGATTTCAGAAAAAAAATCACAGAAGACGTTTTTCATTGATGCGCATTAAAAACAGACATCTCTGCTTTTTTTCTTTAGTATAAAGACAAATGGGCTGAACCTTCAGCTGCATCTTTCCACCTCCCCCAGTCCCAGGGCTGGATGGGGGCCAAAATGGGTGGTGCTAAAGCCAGCTTTGTACTGTCTAAGGATTCCTCCATGTAGGAATGGAATCCTGAGCTGCCCATGTAGACTTGTTTTAAGGTGAACCACCTTTTTCCTCCCTTTGACTCTCCTCAAAGTTTCCCCTCTCTCCTGCCTCCAGTTCCCTTTCCACACAGGATCTTACTGACTTTTTCAGAGAGAAAGTCAAGAATACCCAGTGTGGCCTCCTCTCTCCCTGTCTTCCCTCCCACTTTCTTTTTATTCTTCCATTTCAGAGAGAAGTTTCCGATTTCCTCCCCTCCTGTAACCCTTTCCCCTGCACCAGTGACGCCCTCTCATTCCAACTTCTTGATATCCCTACTCCCCATGCCCCTCTCCTTGGCCTCTCACTTTCCTCAGGCTCCTTTCTTTCACACTACAGCCATGCTTTAGTCTTTCCCATATTGCCTTACCACACCTGCCTCTACAACTAGTATCTCATCTTCCCTTCATCTCTAAACTCAACGAATGTTCTGTCTACATCTGCTATTTGGAGTTCCTTTTCTCCATTTCCATCATAGATTCTCTCCAGTCTGCCTTCTGCCATCTTCTAAAATGGTTCCCAAAGTCTATAATAATCTCTTCCTGGCCAAAGTTTAGAATTAGTACTCCATCCTCATCCTCCTTGACCTGTCAGCTGCCTGTAGTGCTGTAGACCATGCTCCTTTTTCTTGAAAATTCGCCCTCTTTTGGCTTTCATGACTGTTACGTCTCCTGATTCTTGTTTTGTTTTTAATCGCTCTTTTAGTATTTTGTTCAGAGGTTCCTCCTTGTGACACCTCCAGCTTTCTGTATGGGTCCCAAGTAGCTCCACGCTCAACCCCTCCTTTTCTGTCTATACCACCTCTCTGGGTGATCTCATTCACAAATGTGAGTTCAGGTATCATTTCGGTGCTGACTATTCACATATCTAGCTCTCCACTCCTGTTCAAACTAAAATGTCATCCAGTCTTCCTGACATTTCCCTGTAGATATCAAGCCATTGGCTTCAGCTCAGTATGCCCATAAGAGAGCTCTTACTCTTTTCTCTGCAAGCCCTCCTTCCTCTCAGTCACTATGGACTGCACCCCGATTGTCCCGTCACTCAGGCCAGTAAGCTAAGCATCATGTTTGACTCCCCCTCAACTGGATCTCCATATACGTTAATATACTTGTGTATAAAAACACTCCAACAATTTTTTGTATTGAAGGTTTTGAAAGTACACTGTTTTTTATATGAGGCACTAGGGATTTAAGTTTAATAACCCTTAAGTAGCTATTAACAGATAAGGAAATGCATATTACCTGAATGTAAACAATTTAAATGAAAAAACATGTTTCTGCTTCAACCTTATACATTGAACAAGGCCCAGTTCTGATGGGTGCTAAACACCTCATGCCTGGTGGTAAGCATGCCCAACTACCATTGGTTTGAGTGGGAGCTGAGTGCTTTCAGCACATTGCAGAATCAGGTCTGTAGTAAATACTCCATGATAGGTTGGAATGTAGTTTGGTTATGAATTTGTATACAGTATTTTTAAATAGATGCATAGCAATGAGGTTTATGTGAAGAAAAATTTAATCCTGTAGAAGTATCAATGTGTGTCTTTTTTTCCCCCCCACTGTAGCTCAGAAATTGGGCTTAGTTGAGCCTCCTTCCTTGCCACTAACAGCAGAAGAGTGGGATAAAGTAAAGCAAAGATCTATAAAACAGGGAGATTCTGTTCAACCTTGTGCAATATGTAGGGAAGAATTTGCACTTCAACCACAGGTACATTTATAACTTTTGGAATGTATTCTGCACAAAAACATTCTTTAAACAGTTATTCACTTATTATTAGTTATTCGTTTTCCAAAGTTATGGTTATGCTAGAAAATTGTAGTTGAAACAAGAGGAAAAAATGAGAGATTCCAACTTGAGATATTTGCTGACTTAATGAGCCTGTTGTGTAACTTATTTTTCTACAATTATTCATTTGCTGTATTTCCATTTTACTTTAGTTTATGTGAATTTGGTACTTGTGGAATGAACTGGATTGACAGAACTAAAGTTTAAAGACTATGCAAGAACAAATTCAACAAAGGTGATAGCAGTGAAAAAGTTCCCGCAGCACCCAGTGTGTGTCACAGCCCTTATCCAGAGAGCTTTCTGTTAGAGGTCAGAAAACAGTTCAGTCTTCATCCAGGCCTCTGACACCTCTACAGACTGTCAGTCAGGATACAATTTGTGGTGATTGTTTTTTTGTTGTGGAACCATGTCCATAAAGAAGAGTACTGACATCAACTCATTTCATGAGACATTTAACTATAAGATAGTGAATTTTGGTCAGTAGTGACCTTGGGTAGATTTGAACTAGTGACCTGGATGTGAAAATTCTATTTTGTTATCGTACAACTTGGCTCTGCAAATACTTACTACCAGGTGGAATCCCACTGAAGTCAATAGAACTTCAGAAGTGTTTGCAGGGTCCAATACTTAGATTGCAAGCTGTTTGGGACAGAAATCATGTCTGTTTTGTGTGCATCACTGAACACACTGTCCATACTCCACAAATAATTTTTATAAAAGGTTGTTTTCACTGGTTCTCCTTTACTAAGAGAATGTTAATTATATTGCCTAATTAGAGGATCATTAGACCACGTTCTTGACTTTCTAGGTTATGCAGGCTCCTGCTGCTCAGAGATCCTGGCATTCCCAGATCCTGAACTATTCATACACATTTAGCTGTCGCATCCTGTACTCTTTAGTTCCCAGTTTTAGCTCATCTCAAAGGGCTGGTCTACACTTAGTCCGGACTTCGGACTAAGGTACGCAAATTCAGCTACGTTAATAACGTAGCTGAATTCGAAGTACCTTACTCCGGACTTACCGCGGTCCAGACGCGGCCGGAAGTCTCCCCCCGTCGACGCCGCGTACTCCTCTCGGCGAGCTGGAGTACCGGCGTCGATTGTGAGCACTTCCGGGATCGATCCCAGAACATCGATGGCGTGCCTCCGGACCAGCCGGTAAGTGAAGACTAGGCCAAAGTCTCAACGCAATTGAGGATTTCTTCTTCTCTTGGCTGGAGTAACTCTGCTGGGCATCATTGCGTTCAGCCCTTAACTCCATAAGGTACTGAGCAGCCTCAGCTCCCATTGAGTTCAGTGGAAGTTGAAAACTACTCAGCATTTACAGCAGTACTTACTTGAGCGTAGGGGGAAGTAGTCTAGGCAATTAGGTGTTAAAGTAAAAAAAAAGTTGTATTGAAGCAGGTAGGCTGTGCGTGGCCTATTTCTTGCTCTTCTGTAAATTAAAGTGTTAGTCTCTGAAGGACATCTTGTTAAGGCAGTTTATGTTGTCTGCTGGTACCAGAAAAGGTAGAAGCCAATTATTGTTAGAAATCTTCTTGATGAACCTCAGTAGCAGACCTGTCAGACAGGAAAGAGCAATAGCTTCAGATGAGGCCATTTTAACATAGTTTTGTAGCTAACAAATATCTGGTAGTCAGGAGAAAACCCCATATCCACATATGGATAAGGGGATTCTATTGAGCATGCTCAGTGAAATCCCTAGATGTCACTTAAATATCTAATTGCCTGTCCAACCATTATATGGCCAGATCTGAAGCTGCCCTGGAGAGAGATGTGGTATAGAATGCTTAATAGGACATTCTTTTGCTGCTGAAAATATTACTCTAGGGGGAAAAAACTAATAGACCTCTATATCTAGTCTTGCAAAACTTTCATAGGTCTGTGCCCACTTGGGATTTGAGCCAAAGTGGCTAAGGCCTTAACCTTAGTTCATCATTATTATTGTACAGTAGTTATTGATTGTGCAATTTACTTTAAAAAAAGTCTTATTTCTTTTATTTTCTTGTGATGCTAGTTTTAAAAAAATAGTTCTTTAGTTATTTTTGTCCACAGAATGTAACTGGTGTATCCCCAATACAAATTGGTCATTTAGTCACAATTTCTGAGGGCATGTCTGCATTTTACCTCGATGGTTTTATACATCAAATATGTGCAGTGTAAGCATAATTGCATTAAACATTTTATTAATATTCCCTCATGTATAATTTTAGAATTACTTAAACAAAAAGGACAAGTAACTAGCTAAAGAGGAGTGGAGTGCTGTTCTTTAGACAGGTGTTAATGTAATTAGGAGGAGAAAATCATTATTCAAAGTTGCTTGTAAGTTTCTTTCTGCATTTTGGGGTATTTTTCTGCTTTGTTTGTTGAACTGGGGTGGGGGCTGTGGGTGGGTTGAAATTTCAGTTTTTGAGGTTGATTATTTATTTTTTCCCCTTTTACCACATTGCTACCTATTTAAAGAAAGTATAAAATTGCACAAAGACAGGTGGGATGGCCGTGAAGAACAAGGCTGTTCTGCCAAACTCAGGCAGTCTGGCTACCCTTTAGGTCTTAAGTTTTAACTAGAGAGAGCAAAAGACAGCACTCATGAAAAGGTTACTTTAGATTTGGCACAAAAAAGGGAAATGTCTCTGGAATTCTTTTTGTCCTGCATGTTTCATTAAATGTCCTCCCTCAAGGGAAAAAAGCCACTGTATCTGAAAGCTTTTCCTTTAGCTGGCTGTTTAGCCATTAATCCTTTTGTGTTTGCCAGCTCAGTAATGCACATACTTATTCTAGTTTCGCTCCTTCCCCAGTTTTTCCTTCCACTAAGGACCAACTGCCTTTTTTGTCTAATGCTGTACCTTTTGTCAGAATAGAGATCACTACCATTTGATAGGAGTTTGGGTCAGAAAAAGGTGAAGTTTGCATGAAGCTTGTGAGCACACTTTCTCTGAGAAGACTATGTGTGCTGCATATCACTTATTGAAATTTAACTGTTTTCTTGGGGGGGGGATCAGTTTTTATTTTAAATGTATTTTCTCTTGTCATTTGGCATTTTATGGCTCCTCCTTCGCCCCATTTGCTATGGGCTTTTCTATATGAAGCAGTTCAAAACTAATGAATGACCATTTTGTTTCTTTGAGCTGTACTTTATTTTTCTAGTTGCTTCCTACAGCAGTTTTTTATGCTGTTCATTTATATTTCTCTTTTTAGAATAAAAATTGCAAATATTTTCATTTTCAATAGAAGTCTTTTGCAATACTACCAACAAGCAGGATTGTTAACCTTTCTACATTCAGATTTTTTCTTTTACTTCATGTATTTATGTTCAGCTTTTAAACTAATTTAAACTTCAAGCTTTTCTTGTTTTTTTTTCTGTGAACAATAGGTGCTGCTTTCATGTTCCCATGTATTTCACAGAGTGAGTAGACCCTGTTTTAACTATTAAAGCATGCAATACAGCATTCTTGTAATTTAAATACTCTAAATCTACTGTAAGCACAATTTCTGGTTTTGCAAGAAGGCATTTTGACTCAATATCATGTACTGTTAGAAACATAATTTACAGATATTATTATTCCTGTTTTACAATGTTACATTTTGCATACAAGGGAAACCCACATATGTTTGTATACGGATTACTAAGTATGTACATCGAAGTGACAGCTTAATTCATAATATTTGACTCCATGTAAGTCTAAAAAGATTTATCATCCATTTTCTTATTTCCAGTAGTTTGATATAAATGTATATTCTTGTAAATATATGCTATTTTGAATTCATGAAAGTGAATTACATTTTAAAATGATAATATTTTTCTAGGCATGCCTGAAAGCTTTTGAAAAGTTTGCAGGTAAAAAGACCTGTCCTTTGTGTAGAAAGAAGCAGTATCAGACCAGAGTAATACATGATGGGGCGCGTCTCTTTAAAATAAAGTGTATTACGAGGTAAGGATTACTTCCAATAGAGCTGTTGTTGCTGAACATTTATTTTGCTGTATTGCTCCAAGTTACATCCTGAAAATTCAGCACTGGTGGATGCACAGTAAATATTTAAGTGTTTGAAAATTTTCAAATGGTTATGTTTCAGGTAATTATTTTGTTCTCTTTAAATTTATGTTTGCATTTGTTGAACATCGACATTTTCTTTTCAATAGAATCCAAGCTTGCTGGAGAGGGTATATTGTTAGAAAATGGTATAAAAATTTGAGAAAAACAGTACCTCCGCAAGATAGCAAATTAAGAAAAAAATTCTTTGAAGCAAAGGTACGTTGCATTGTTTCTTCAGTCTCAGTTAATGTTCTATTCTTTCCTAGCCTTCCATTAAATCAAACATTCTCAAAGCCTCAGTCAGTCCCTTTCTAGGTGCAAAGAGTGACAAACACTCTAATATAGCTTAGGGCTGTATTTTACATAAGGCCTAACCCAGAGGCGGGCAAACTTTTTGTCCTGAGGGCCACCTCTGGGTATGAAAATTGTATGGCAGGCGAGGAATGCTCACAAAATTGGGGGTTGAGGTGCGGGAGGGAGTGAGGGCTCTGGCTGTGGGTCCGGGCTCTGGGGTGGGGCCAGAAATGAGGAGTTCAAGGTGCGGGAGGGAGCCCCAGGCTGGGGCAGGGGGCTGGGGTGCGGGTGGTGATGGTGATGGCTCTGGCTGGGGGTGCGAGCTCTGGGATGGGGCTGAGAAAGAGGGGTTAGGGGTGTAGGAGGGTACTCTAGGCTGGGACAGAGGGGTTCAGAGGGCAGGAGGGGGATCAGGGCTGGGGCAGGGGGTTGGGGTGCAGGCTCCGGGCGGCCCTTACCTCAAGCAGCTCCTGGAAGCAGCGGCATGTCCCCCCTCTGGCTCCTACGTGGTGGCGCAGCCAGGTGGATCTGCGTGCTGCCCCGTCCGCATGTGCTGCCCCTGCAGCTTCCATTGGCCGTCGTTCCTGGCCTCTGGGAGCTTCAGGGGCAGCACTTGGGGCAGGGACAGTGTGTGGAGCCTCCTGGCTGCCCCTACGCATAGGAGCTGGAGGGGGAACATGCTGCTGCTTCTGGGAGCCACGGCACACATGGAGCAGGGCATGCCCCAGACCTCACTCTCCAGCAGGAGCTCTAGGGCCGGATTAAAACATCTGAAGGGCGGGTGAAGACAGATTTTAGATCTCAGGATTCAGAAGTTCAAGATGATGACATTTGCAGCTATCATCCCACCCCTTGATCTGGGGGACTATTTCATAACCCTCAACCTTCAGGATGCATACCTGCATGTTATGATACACTCTTCTCACAAGAAGTTTGTACACTTTCTAGTGGGCCAGGACTACCATCAAGATTACCACCTCAGGGTATTCTTGAAAACTACGGCAGTCGTTGCTACGCAGCTTCATCAATGGAAAGTAAACAATGTTCCATATCTTGACAATTGGCTCCTAAAGGAGCCTTGTTACACTGCAGTTCAAACTTCAGTAAACAAGGCCACCTCTGCTCACAAGGCTCAGTCTTCAATTCAACACCACAAAGGCCTTCCTCCTACCTGTACAGCGGATAGAGTTCATACGAGCCATTCTCAATGCTACAACATCCAGAGTCTGTCTACCAAGGGACAGATTCCTCAACTTGACACAACTCACTGCACAATTTCAACTAAGTCTTCAGGTCACAGTGAGATCCTGCCTCCAGCTTCTTGGGCATATGACAGTGTTGAACCTTCATCATCTTACATGCCCGTTCGCACCTGCACTCCTTCCAAACTTGGGTCAGGTGAGTCTGTACTCCTGACGGGAACAGTCTGAACAAGTTGCTCTCTGTCCCTTATCACACGTTAGTCTCCCTCGACTGGTAGAAGAATGTGGACAAGGTGTGTTCATGGGTTCCTTTCAACCATCCCTCTCCCGCCTTTACAGTAGTTTCTGATGCATCTATCCTTGGATGGGGAGCTCACCTACAGGATCATACTGCACAGGGTGGGTGCACTGCCCAAAAGTCCACCCTTCATGTCAGTATCCCAGAATTCAGGGCCATAAGATATGCCTGCCAGCACTTCTTTCCTATGATAGAAGGTCAGTCCATTCACATAATGATAGACAACAGGGCCAGGATGTACTGTATAAATTGATTGTTATGGCGGGGGTGGGGCAAGATTTCCCTCCCTCTGTTCAGATGCCATGATGATATGGAATTAGTGCATAGCTTGCCACGTCCTTCTCTCAGCAGTCTGTTTGCCTGGCTTTCAAACATGATAGCCAACGTCCTCCACAGACATTTCACTCAGGATTGCAAGTGAGAAGTCAACAAATCCACACTCAGACAGATTACTCACCTGGGGATTTCCAGCGATAGATCTTTTCGCCACCACTGTTAGCTGGAGCTGCGTGAACTTCTGCTCGAGGAGAGGTCTGGGCCATCATTCCTTGTGAGATGCCTTTCTCCTCTCATGGTCAAAGAACTGTCTATATGCCTTTCTTCCAGTACCGCTAATCCTCATGGTCCTGAACAAAAGTCAAGTCTAAACAAGACAGAGCCACGGTCATGTTGATTGCACCAAATTGGCTGATTCCCTTACATTTTCCAGCTCTCTTCTTGGCTGGTCATCAAGCCTACCATTGACCCCCTCCCCTGAACGTTCTCTCGCAGGATTTTAGGAGTGTTCTTAACCCCAACCTCAAAACTTGATGACTCAAAGCCTGGTAGCTGGATGACTGTCAGAGACACAGCTCTCCTGTTCTGGTGAGGTTCAGGAGGTCCTGCTTAACAGTAGAATGGAGTCCACAGAAAAACTTACCATTAGAAATGGAAAATATTTGAGCACTGACACCTATGTTCTTCCAGTTCTCCCATTTTCACCTTGAAGGAGGTCTTTCATTGAGCTGCATTAAAGTTGATCTGTCAGCTATCTCTGGGGATTTGATAGCTGCTTTCAACTACCTGAAAAGGGGTTTCAAAGAGGATGGAGCTAGGCTGTTCTCAGTGGTAGCAGATGACAGAACAAGGAGTAATGGTCTCAAGTTGCAGTGAGGGAGGTTTAGGTTGGATATTAGGAAAAACTTTTTCACTAGGAGGGTGGTGAAGCACTGGCATGGGTTAACTAGGGAGGTGGTGGAATCTCCTTCCTTAGAGGTTTTTAAGGTCAGGCTTGACAAAGCTCTGTCTGGGATGATTTAGTTGGGGATTGGTCCTGCTTTGAGCAGGGGGTTGGACTAGATGACCTCCTGAGGTCCCTTCCAACCCTGATATTCTATGATCTCAGCTGTGGAAGGTTTCTTGGTGTTTGCTCACCCTGCAACTTCTAGATTTATCAAAAGGTTATCAAACCTTTTTCGCAGGTCAGGAAGCCCACTTGAACCTAGGTCTCAATTCTTTAATGAAACCTCCCTTTGAACTAGTGACTACCTGTACACATTTACACCTTTCCATGCAAACTGCCTTCTTTAGCATCCATTACTTCTGCTCAAAGAGTTGGTGAGCTAGGAGCTCTGATGGCTGACCTCTTCATCCCCATACACTGTTTTCTTCAAAGATAAGGTGTGCCTCTGACTACATCTGCATCCTTACCTAAAGTCAGTTCAGACTTTTGTGTAAATCAAAATATTCATTTCGCTGTATTTCATCCTAAACCCCATCAGATGAGGGAAGATGCTGCCTTCCATACCTTAGATGTTAGGAGGGCACTCGCATTCTATTTGTACAGACTAGATCCTTCTAAGCTTCTATGACAGTATTTGTATCTCTTGCAGACAGAGCTAAAGGAACACCAGTGTAACCCAGAGACCTTCTAAATGGGTTTCCACCTGTATCTTCTCCTTCTGTGAAGCTGCAAACTTATCATAGCACAGTCAATTAAGTCTCAGTCCACATCCATTGCTCTGCTAAAAGATGTCCTTGTAGTGGAAATAGGCAGAGTTGCTACATGGGCTTCAGTCTACACTTTCTCCAGATACTATGCGCTAGTTAACACTTCTCAGGCAGATGTTGTCTTTGGTTCTGCAAATAGTTCTTGATCGAGTTGCAAAGCTCCCACCTCCTTCAGAAGGCACTGCTAGGAAGTCAACTCAAGTGAAGCCCCCATAGGGATACCCCTTGAAGAAAGAGAGAGGTTACTTATCCTGTACAGTAATTGGAGTTTTGAAGATGTATGTTCCTATGGATGCTTCACTACCCACATTCCTTGCCCCCTGCTTTGGAGTGTTGTCTCTGTGGGACTTTGTGGAACAGAAGTTAATTAAGGACAGTTTATCCATTGCAATCCTATATACCCTCAGTACAGAGCATAAGGATAGGTACACGTGCAGACTGAGTGAACGCTGCTGCCAAAAATCTCTGATTAAAGTAACATGGGGTGCATGTGCACCTCAAGAGGAGCTCCTGTAGGGGGACACATCTCTAAGAACTCCAGATACTGTATAGGGCAATTAACCTCTGTCTTGGGAACTAGGACACTGGAGTGAATCTGGCTCACTGGAAGTAGCCAGCTAAAAAGAGCCCGGGAAGTTTCCACTTTCAGCCCTTCCCAGTTTTCCCTCTTCCCTTGTTGCAAGTGACAGGCAGCTCAGCCCAACTCTCCAGATTAGTCAGTGACAAATACCCATCTGACACCTCCCCAACAGCCACCAATGAAGCCACAATTCCCTATAAGCTGCCAAGCACCTCTGAGTAACAAGGACCTCAACCTGCCTCATGCCCCCTCCCCCCCACAGCTTAACTACACACAGAAACCAATGTAGTTAAACTGGTGCAAACCCCTGTGTAGACACTCATATGTGGTGCAAACTAAATCTATGTGTCAGGTTTAAACCAACATAAGATCATCCACACACTGTTGTACCAGTTTAACTAAACTGATTTAAAAGCCCACACCTTTAGCTAAATGGGTAAAAGTGTGTGTGCAGTCCAGGTTTTACTGTTGCTCTGTCTTCTTTTCCCTAACACAGTTTGTTATACTTATTTGTTGCATCTCATTAGTGTGTAAGCTCTTTGGGGGCAGGGACTACATCTTCCTGTGTGTTTTGTTCAGCCTTTAGCATAATGGAGCATCAGTCATGGTTGGAGCCTTTGGGCCCTACTGCAACAAAAATACTTCTCAGCCTTAAAAATCTGACAATTGAATGTTTACTGCAGGCCTTTGTAACTGTTACAAAACCTGCAGGATGGAACTAAAGAGAACTAGCTTTACTTTTTAAAGAGACCTTAAGGTCTCATTTAAATTTAGTTTTGGGAGAAATGGAAGGTTTGGTAGATAGAAACTATCCTCTTCAGATACTAGGTGGGGGGGGGAAGGGGAGCATGTAAATACCATGATAGATTTTCTTTAAGGATTAACTGTTATACCCCAGAATATTAACTTGTCTCCTTCTAATAAGTGTCCCACAGTCCTGATCCCTAAAATGCCACAGTCTTGGAAGCTAAGTCCCAGGACGCTGAACACTTAAATATGCCATCTCTCATGTCTGCTAAGAGGTTTAGAGTTGATTTAACTCTTTGCAGATTGATTTTTCCATAAGAAGTTTGTACTGTCACCTATGGTCGAGGCCAAGAGTGTAGGGATTCAAGAGTATTGGACACTTTACAAGGAGACCAAGAACATCCACAGTCCTCATTTATTAATAAACATTTTGGAAGGAATACTAACTTCAAACTTCGAGTCTTACCCCAATTATGAGAGACTAGGATGAGCCCTAATGTGGGGGAAGGGGCAGGGGAGAAGGCAGCTTTTTCCCCATCTGCCTACGGCAGTGTTCTTACACCTTCCTCTGAAGCATCCAATACTGGCTACTGTCAGAGGCTGGATACTGAACTAGATGGACTTTGGGTCTGACCCAGTATGACAATTCCTATGCATTCCCCAATATACAAATCAGTACACCAGATGCAAGTATAATGATCATGATACTACCTGAACCTGCCACTACAAAAGGCCAACCTACTGCACCTCCTTGGCTTCTTATCTCTTCTCCCTCTTTCCTGCTTTGGTTTTTGAATCAGTTCTTGCTGGCAATTTGGTATCGCCCTTTTTATTTTAAATGCCACTGAAAGAAACTTGACACAATAAGGAAGGCATCAGGATTATGACAGGAAACAAGGGTAGTAGCACTCTCAAGAAGCATGTATGTCATAACACTGGTTAATATTTAAACAAAATAGTTTATATCCAGCCTTATTTTAATTTCAAACCCATTTTAAAAAAGCAAAATGGGAAATGTGTAATACTTGAACACTGGGGCTTTATACTGCTAATTTCACAGTTGCTGTTTAGCATCGTGATGCTGTTGAAAGATTCAGAAATGGCAGCTTCAATTACAAATATTTTCAAGGCTAGCTCACAGTTTTAGGCAATGATTCTTGACACATGGCACTTCATGAACCTGCACTGAACAGTATGGTGGCAACTTTTCTTATTTCTGTTCAGACACATGTGGATAACACATACTGATTTGGATTGCCCAGGACTGAATGTGTGTAGAGAATATAAATCACAATCAAGGGATGCACACTCATTTTTCTTAGTTCTCTTCTCTGTGGCTTTCAAATGAGAATTGGTTTTCTCCACTTTTAGCTTTCATACCTTTGTTTAGTGTCAGTTTGTTAATAAAACACTTGGGTAATATAGCAATCCATTTCCAGATGGGAAAAAGCTTTTCTAAAATGCATTTCTCCTCTCATAAACTTGCGTCATGCTCTTAAAATGTCACTCCCCGGCTACTAACAGAACTGAACAGTGGTACAATTAAGAGATTGGGGGTTAGCAAGTAGATTTTTTTAAAATATAGACCTACTTCCTTTGGCAAGCCCACAAAGGTCAAATGTCTAGTTTTGCAGTCTTAATTGCCATAGAATTAGAACGTAGGCCTGAAATATCTTTGTTAAGAAGAGTGTATTTTATTTGTCTGATGGAGATACAGTAGTCCTTATTATACTAATCATTAAAGTTTTTACTAATTTAGATCAAAGGGAATATGAAAGGTCACAGAAACCAAGCTATACAACTTTTTAGCATCAGTGCGTACAAAAAACAAAGTGTTGCCTAGAATGCAGTGTGTTCGGTAGTGAATTTCTTTGATCCTTATCTATAAAGTCTGCTTGCATAAGTCATTTAATTGAGGTATGATCTTTTATTGCTGCAATTAAATCTTTTCAAATGCATTGCATTGTCTCCAGTTTAAGTAAAAGTCCCGACCATTGTTTGGGAAGCTAGGTAAGTCATTTGTAAATTTGTGTGGTTGACTTTAGTTTCCTTTTCCCCCCTCCACATGATTTCTCCCAACAATTTTAATTTAAATCTCACCAAACAGTATAATGGTCCTGGAGTTTGTTTAGTCGTTTGACTTCCTTTATCACATGGTGATGGCAAACATTCTGTTGCTAACTTGAAGTGGCTCCAAGCAGCAAGACTAGGAGGATATTAAACCAGTAAAAGCTTATCAACTGATTCATTGATATGCTGTAAACTCTAGCCTTTTCATTTTCCTTTTGAGGGTTGCCATAAGTCAACACATTAGTAAACAATTTACTGACATTAAGATGGATCACTTAAGAAGGCTTCTCTGTACAGAGTTCACTAAGGTGCTTTTGTTTGCATCATTTCATTTAATCTTAGAGTTGGTGTGTTGCCTTGCAAATGATTGATGTCACTTTGCATATTGATATAAAGTATTTAGAACTCCTAGTTTGTCACACCATTCAAGCTGAAATATTTCCCTGATGACCCTATAATGAAATCACAAAAAGATACAGATTAATTACTCAAGGATCCTTTCAGACATAAGTTGTTTTGGTGTACTGAGTAGCCAATAGGCTGAGTAGCACTTTTACCTATTAATCAGTTTCAAATTTTTGAAAAGCAAAATGATCTAATAACTTGTGCATTAACACAGATCAGGATTTAGCATCAGTAACTGTGAACATAATGCTAGTATATTAACACTACCAATTCCATATTCTATAAAGGGTGCTTATCCCTTCTTATATAGGCTTTAAATATTTATAGGCCTTTTAGCATAAACCTCCATTTTTAAGAGTTAGCTACATTTCTGTCTTCCAGTCCCTGATTCCACTTCCTGAGTGATGGCTTGGGCTGGAGTCATTCTGCAGAAAATCCATTGGAAACCTCAAAGCAGGTAGCATCCATGCAGGGGAACTTGCTGGATCAGTCATAAGCAAACAAAATTTCTCCTCCGATTCTTCTATGGCTTTGGCTCAGGGAGGCCTGATGAGAGGACCCAACATCCTTTGGCTGAGTAGGGCAGGGAGAACACAAGCATGATTTTGAGGAGCGAATGGGAGACCTCTTACAGCTGAGTCTACCAGAGGGAAAGAGGAACAAACAGCACAGCAATCGTCAGACAAGCTCATGTACTGCTTCTCACTTGGAGTTACGTGGGCAATATGGAAAAAACTTTTGACCCACTGAGCAGCACCCTGCTGGGATTTCTGGAAGAAGCTGTCTCCTCCCTCTGCCTCTAGCTCACAGCAGCAGTATGTGCTTTCTTTACTGTCTCCTCTTCCCAGCAGCAGCATGCCTTTCTCACATGCTCCAGTCATAGTGTGGGCTAAGGAAAGATAGGAGTAGAAACTGACACCGAGATTATACGTTATAAGGTGCCATATACTGTGTCACTTTGCTCATGTGCTCATCACAGAAACGGAGGATGAAGCAAAGGTGGCTTTAAACCAGTGGTGCTCAATTAGATCTACCTGTGGGCCGATTTGAGAGTTGTATAACAAGAGGCAGGTCATTTGCGCAGAAGGCTGTCAAAAAAACCCAAACAAAAAAAAAACTTCAGCTGCCAAAAAATAAATCCTTGATTACAACATAAGTATTAGTGTTTCTATCTTTTAACAGAGTTTATGAAACAACATTATTACCTGTGTTTGTGGTAATCTCTAATGGGAGAGGTGACATCAATGATCTCTGGCAAGCTCTGTGAAGAGTGGTTTGTAGGAGGTCAGGGAAAGGCACATGCATGGGGGAAGATGCTCATATGTGAGGCAATCACCGTGTTGGTTTTTTAGAATGTTCATGGTAGAAAACCCAGATTCACAGACGTACGTTGATCCGAACATAGTTAAAAGATAGATAGCTTGATTCTGGCTATTCTGAAACTGGTCAGCATATTTAGTCCAAAAATCACAAAGTTCCACTTCTCTGAATTTTGCCTTCAAGTTGTCTGACCTGGAGCTTGAAAGGCACCTTCATCAATTGAATCAAGAACGTTCTTTGCTTCAGAAGGGCAAGGTCCTTCGGCAGAGGCAACAAATGGATCACGAACAAATAAAACAAATTCTTTAGAATTTTAAAGTTCTCAAATTGCATTTTAAAATTTTTGATCAGATTTTTTTAGACATTCTTGCATCATTTTCATTGAAGTTTCATCTATGTGGGTAAATGCAACATCTTTTCTGTTAAGTCTGTCCAAAAGATTACAAAATCCTCTGAAAGGCACACACTTTTTCAAACAGATTCTCAACACTGCTTGCATGGTCTTGGAACTGCAAGTTGAGGAAATTCAAGTGACTAGTAATTTTGCACAGAAAAGCTACCTGTGACATAGAGGGGACATCATTCATAAATTCCACGAACTCGCAAGCCTTGTTGGTCTTGTAGTTTGAAAGAAAGTCTATTATTTCTTTTTGAAGGGCACAAAACTTCTCTAACACCTGCCTCCGACTTAACCAGCGAATGTCGTCGTGCTGCAACTGGTCACTGTATTCGGCTGGAATGTCTTGTAAAAGAGCTTTAAAAAGACGATGTTGCAAGCTAGAAGTTGAGTGTGTGTAGTTCACTAATCTAATCACAGTACCCATTGTTTTTTTTTTCAAGTCCCCGGACAACTTACTACACAGGACAATCTCGTGAATGATGCAGTGAAGTGTATCATTACCAAATGTGAAGCAAAGCCCTTCTCTTTCCGTGTCATGGGGGGATCTCCGTCTGTAACAAGCAAGTTTACTTTCTACAGATTTAAACCATTTTTTTCAAAAAAGCCTTTTATCTTTTCAAAAACGATCTCTCCTTTGGTGTAGGTTTCTAATGGTATTAAGCACAAAAATTCTTCCTTGAAAATTTCACTTTCATAAAATCTAACAAACAGCGATAGCTGGGCAGCGTCATTTATATTGCTTGATTTGTCCACTGCAAGAGAGATGTATTTGGTGTTTTTTAAATTGGAAAGCAGTACTAACAAACAGTCCTCGTAAATTACCTCCAGTCTTCCCACTGCCCTGGAATCAGACAGTGAAACTTGCTTCACACAGTTCACAATGTCATCTTTATTTTTATTTCCGGCAGAAAGCTCCTCCAGCATTTCCATCGTGCACTCCTTCACAAGCTCGGCATGCAGGGAAGGCTTTTTCTTTTTCGTTAGTACCAACATTATCCAAAGAGAAGCAGCTGTTGTTTTTTCCTGTACAGTCGCTGGTGTTGTGAGAATGACATTTGAAGTGTGATATGAAGATTTCAGATTTTCAATTTTGTCACATCTTGCAACACTGCCAGGGAGATAGGCTGAATTGAATTTACTGTGCTTTGATTTAAAGTGGCAGGCACTTAATGTTGATGACCTTACAGATGGATACAGTGGTGTGGCACATTAGACACAAAGGTTTTGTGTTTAAATGAGGTGGCATAATAAAAAGAAAATCTGCTGTCCAGTTTGGGTTAAAAGCTCAATTTTCGCTGTTGACCTGGTGACATTTACTCCCATTCACATGCACTTTTGGCTCTATTTCCATCACTGATGAAAAAATGGGCATTGTCCTAGCTCAACTGCAGCTGATGCGATTGCGAGAACTTAAGATCCAGTAAGAAGGCTAACGGCATTTTGGGCTGTATAAGTAGGGGCATTGCCAGCAGATCGAGGAACGTGATCGTTCCCCTTTATTCGACATTGGTGAGGCCTCATCTGGAATACTGTGTCCAGTTTTGGGCCCCACACTACAAGAAGGATGTGGAAAAATTGGAAAGAGTCCAGCGGAGGGCAACAAAAATGATTAGGGGTCTGGAGCACATGACTTATGAGGAGAGGTTGAGGGAACTGGGATTGTTTAGTCTCCAGAAGAGAAGAATGAGGGGGGATTTGATAGCAGCCTTCAACTACCTGAAGGGGGGTTCCAAAGAGGATGGAGCTCGGCTGTTCTCAGTGGTGGCAGATGACAGAACAAGGAGCAATGGTCTCAAGTTGCAGTGGAGGAGGTCCAGGTTGGATATTAGGAAAAACTATTTCACTAGGAGGGTGGTGAAACACTGGAATGCGTTACCTAGGGAGGTGGTGGTCTCCTTCCTTGGAGGTTTTTAAGGCCCGGCTTGACAAAGCCCTGGCTGGGATGATTTAGTTGGGAATTGGTCCTGCTTTGAGCAGGGGGTTGGACTAGATGACCTCTTGAGGTCCCTTCCAACCCTGATATTCTATGATTCTAAGAAGTGCTTAATTTGTGCTGGGGCTGAATCCCAGCATCTTTAGGCTTGGAAGTTCATATCCCCTGCTCCTCTGGGCTCCTGGCCAGTAACTGCTGCTCTCCAGCTACCCAGCTCTGAAGACAGTAAAGGTGGCAGTACCATACCATGTCACCCAGACTTCTGCCCTGCTGCTGACAGCACTACCTTCAGGGCTCGGTGCCCAGCCAGCAGCCGCCACTCTCCAGCCTTCTTGTCAGTGCTTAATTTGTGCCAGGTTTGCCCCCACAACTCTTTCATTACAAATTAAGCACTGCCAGTAAGTTATTTACTAAGGAAATCATAGGCAAATGATAGGTAGTGTATCACTGTTCATGAACTTAATTATAAAAAATTTTTAAGGTGAACTGGTGGGCCACACCGGAAGCCTTGGTGGGCCACATTTGGCCCACGGGCCACCTATTGGGTATCACTGCTTTAATCTATCTATGCACTTGCCATATGCTGGTATTCTGGGCCCTGCCTGACCACCAGCAAAAGTTGAAGCAGCCTCAGGGCTGCTCTAATTTATGCTAATTTCTGATGGCCACCTATAGGTTTCTCCTGGAAATAATTTTCTAAGGTCTGTGCCAATTTGATATTCATTGAAAGCCAGGGTAGAGCCAGGCATAATGCAGGCTGTGCAGCATAGTTCTGCCCGTGTCCCATAGAAAAACTTTCCTAAAGAATCAATCCTGACTTGATTTCTGAACAGAGACCATGAATCATGCTGGGTAAGAGCCTACTCCTGCTGCCACTGAAGTCAGTGAGCTTTAACATTGACTTTACTAGGAGCAGAAGCAGGTTTTATATAAAACATGGAACAAGTTAATTAAATTCTAAAACCTAGTCTTTGACAGTAATTCAGATAAAGCAAATTAAGACTCCAATAACTTTTTTTTTTTACAATAAATGTAACTTCAGAGACTTACCCCCCTAAAACACTCAAGGCAGTATAGGTTTCAGAGTAGCAGCCGTGTTAGTCTGTATCCGCAAAAAGAAGAACAGGAGTACTTGTGGCACCTTAGAGACTTAACAAATTTATTAGAGCATAAGCTTTCGTGGACTACAGCCCACTTCTTGTATATGCACTCATAACCGGATTAAAATAAAATCTTATTAGTCCAATACATATTGTGCATCTCATTCAAAAAAGATTCACAATTTTGTCATTTAGAACTATATGGAAATCATGTAAAATGAAAATACTGAAGGGGAGAAGGGTTTGGATTTAAAAAAAATTTAAGGTCAATGCACATATTTGCATGTGATGGAATATGAAAGATCTTTTCTTAATGAAAGGACACCATGGAAGTACAGGAATAGCTTCACTAATATGCACTGTAATAGACAATCTCTGTCTTTCTCTCTCTCACTCACTCTCTCTCTCTCTCTCTCTCAACCTCCTCCCCCACCTCTCAGAAAGTTTTACAAGGAGATGCTTTAAAGGGGCCTCATAGTACAATTTTTAAAAATTACGCTATTGTTCATATACTAGTGTTCTCATAGCATAATTAAACCTAAACTGCAGTTGATAAATTAAATGAACAAACACATTTTATGGTTGTATCACCCTTGTTTTTTGCTATAGTGCAAAATGCAGTCAACCATAGTGGATCTCCCAGTCAGTGTGAATTTCCACTTTTCTTGCTTAAAAGGAAAAACAAACTAAAAAATATCAAATCAAACTTCTGCACAAGACAGAAATTACCTATCCCCGCTCTTATAAAGCTTCCCATCATTTTCCTTTTTTGGGTGGCTCTAAAGTTTTTCTTTGTTTCAAAGCATTCACTTTAGCTAGAAACAATAGATTATGGAGAGATCATAGTTAAGAGTTTCATTATAAAGCTGATTTTAACATCCACACACCTCAGTAACTAATTTTGGAAGTTTAATTGACATGGAGGCTATGTCTGCCACTAATTCTGAAGTACACTAATGACAGCCAAAGTTTAAAAATCATGTCTTAAAATGTTAGCTAAGATTGGGATTTTATAACAAGTTATTCAGCTGGGTGCCTAACATTGAAGGTCTAATACTTACATCCTATCTTATGAATGCAATCCAATTTCAAGTCAGTATTTGCAGGGAAGTACATGTTCCCCGGGCATAGGGTACCCAAGCAATGAGACAAAAGAAGCAAAAAAGTTTGCTGCATGCGGGGGGTCTGGCACTGAATCCGGCTGAGGAGAAAAGAAAAAAAACAAACATGTTGACAGTATTTTCACTGTCAAACACAGATGGAGAAAACTTTATATGCAAGCCCTTTTGACATGGAAAAACTTCCATGCTGGTGATCTTGAGTCACTTTAAGTGAATTGACTCCTATGATTGTGGACTTCAAACAAAAGAACACACACACTGAATAATCCCCATTTTCTTCTCCTGAGAGAGAAACAGAGTCCATAGAAGTTGGTCTACAGCCCATCCCCGTCCATGAAATGTTTCTCAAATCCTCAAGAATCACTATCGAAATCAGAATCTCAAAGGATGCAGGCCATGTGGTACTTCTAAGATGAGTGTTGTTCTGTACTGAACATTCAGGCACTATGCGGATTACAGCAGATGAGAGGAAATATAGACTCTATCTGGGACTTTTTTTGAGACAGAGGCGAGTCTGCTGGGTTGAGATGGAGTGAGAGTCAGTTATACTTCAGTTCATTACTACTTTGGCCGCAAAGTTGATCTCTTCACATGTTGGATAATGCACATAAGTCTTTTATCAGGATCTACAGGCAAATGAACAACACACTCCTGGGATGGATTTGGTGGGAGACAGCAATTCTAATCATTAAATACTGGGGGGAGGGGGGGATGCTGTACATCTACCCCCATTCTCAAACCCCAGGCATTTAGCTGGGTCCAGCACAGGGTTATAGGTCTCCCACCATGTAACTAATAACTCAAGGTAGATCCTATTCTGCCTACCCCTTGGGCGCCAGCTACATTTCGTCTCATCCCACAGGGAATAGAGGTTACCAATGCAGGACCTCAGTCCCTGAAGACTTCAGTTCTCCCCTTCTCCTCTAGGCACAAAGTCCACCAGTGAAATCCCAGGTCTAATTTACCTCTGGAAGCCGGCCCTTTTTATCCACACCAGCTGTAAGTTGCAATGAACTAGACAGTCCTATCTTTCCTAATACTAAATTGTCAAGTCGTACTGCGTACAACCCAGCTGTGCCTCCACAGTGCTACAACAGAGGCAAAAAACCTTGGCCATTGGAAAAATTTCTTCCTGAACCCAAAAGAGGCAGTCAGACCCATAGCATCCTGGAAATGTATCTCCTGCACTGCAACTTTGAAAAGCCCTGGAAGAATTTAAATAGATGTGGGAAGAAGGAACCCTTGATCCCAGCCAATGGGGGAGAGGGCAGAGAAGAGCCCCTACTCCTGCCTTGCCAAGCATGCATTCTTGCACCCCACCCCTTTAGGCACGGTCTCTCATCCATGCCAATATGACCAACAATCCCTCCTGCTGCTGTTGGGGGTAGCATTATGCACTAAAAATAATTCACTACTACTGTTTGATGCACATACTTTGGTTAGATGCCTTTAATAGTGTTAACAAAACATAGCACATGCACGTTTTAAAAAAGATTGTCACCTTTTAAAATGAAGAAAGATGAATGTGTTCTTATGGGCTAAGAACTGTACTTTCAAACTAACCTTGTCTTCATGTACGAGTTAAAGCCTTTAAGAGTATAAAGTAGAGACCTTTGGACAGTTAATACAAAAAAGGCAGATGTTTGTACTTTGTCCATCTTAAGTAACAATGCATGATGTTTGGACAGATTAGTAGCATGCACTGTTTGGCCAAGGATAAAGTATTGTTTTGATAAAGTTTATTTGAAAAGAATGTGTTTTCTTGATTTTTTTTAGCAACTTATGAATAATTTTGAAAATTCTGTGCTGGTAGCTGTTAAACAGAATTCTGTTCTAACTAGAGGCTATTTTTTCCCCTTGTTCTTTAGTTTCAGGAGATCAGCAATCGGTTATTGAGTTCTTATGACACAAACATAGATGAGTTTTTTTCTGAAATTGATTCTTCTATAGCTGCAAGTCGAAATGTGCTTCAACAGTTGGAGGAAAAGTTTGCCCCGTTAATAAGCGAAACGGAATGGGAGAAAATACAGATGCAGGTTGGTTTTGGAGCCAGTTAAATGATGATCTCAATTCATTTTGCAACTATAGTCATTGTCAAAGCAGGAAAGTTTTTTCCAGCATATCCTCCATCCAAAAAATTCCCTGGTATCATTTGTCAATCTACACCAGTAGTTCTCAAACTTTTGTACTGGTAACCCCTTTCACATAGCAAGCCTCTGAGTGCGACCCCCCTTAAGTTAAAAACACTTTTTAATATATTTAACACCATTAGATACTCTGGATGCAAAGTGGTGTTTGGGGTGGAGGTGGACAGCTCGCGACCCCCCATGTAATAACCTCACGACCCCCTGAGGGGTCCCAACCCCCAGTTTGAGAACCCCTAATCTACACGCTAAAACAATGTCTGCAAACTTTTTTTAAAAAAAACAGTATAGTACATTGAAGTTAAACATTTTGCTACAATAACTATTCTTTGGTTTATGATTACAAATAATTCCTCCTGTGTTCGATAAGAAGGAAAGTAACATTAAAGATATTTCAGAATTATTCTGATGTGACGAGATACAGAACAGGTTTCAGTAGATTAAATATTGAAGGACATACCACCAATTGTTACAAAATGCACTTTGAACCTTCTGGTTGTATAGGGTACTGCTGCGATGCATGCCTTCCAATGTTTAGTTATCAGTCTACAATAACTAATATTTTCTTATTTTCCCCTCAGGCATTTCGGCAAGAGATATTTGACTGCCCTATTTGCATTATGCCACTCTGTCATATCATTCATCCTCCAAATGTCTTTTCTGAGAACAGCAATAATCGGTATTCTCGCCAGACTGTTCTGCTCTCTTGTTCACATATGTTTCATCAGACTTGTCTTCAAGCATTTGAAGAGTTTTCCTTGGGAGAAAGACTTGTTTGTCCTTTATGTCGCTCTTGTTATCAAAAGAAAATTCTTGAATGTTGATGTAAACAGTCCAGAATGAGCTGCATGATAGAATTTTTAATTGGTTTAATGATAGACAACCTCACAGATTAGATCCTTGTAAGGTCCAATGTGAGAAAAAACACTTCTCTATGGATGCTGATGCTCATATTATAGAAATAAAAGTTAAATGGGCATTGTGTTACCATTTCTCTGACTTGTTGCTTCTCCTTGCTCTCCACATTCTTACCTGTCTTCTACTCTCTTTGCTTTGCCTTATGTTCTGTTTTCCTTCCCTGGTCGTCTCCTTTCTTTAACTTCCTCCCTCTCAGAGACATACTACCCTCTCCATCTCCTTCACATCCCAGGATCCTTTCCCTGAGAACTCTTCCCTTTGACTCCTTTCTTCATTCAGTGGATTCCATCTACATACTCCCCAGTGGAGTTACTCATGTTGAACACCAGGAAAAGGTAGATTCCCTTGATAGCAGCTCCCAGGCAGTTGCAAATGCCACTGATGAGTGTGGAAGGAGATGCATTACCTCAGCTCCTTTTAGTAGCTGAATGCAGCTGGGCTGGCTCCTCTCCTTTAATGGCTGGAAGCCACCTTACAAGTAGTGCAAATTAGCCCTAAAGCAAATGTGGCTGAGCGGTCCCCATAAAGGAACAAAATGGTTCAGGAACTTGTCATGACAGTGGGACCAACTAATATTGTCTAGGTTTAGAAGAGACCAAAATGCATTTAAAACCTTTCAGTTGTGGACTGTTACTCTTGAACTTTGAGTTAAGGCCTAAAATCCCTTGATCAATGTCATGCACCCAGGAGAGCCTGAAAGCTAAACTTTTGTTAAAATGTTTCAGATGCTTTAGGAAACTGACTCACAATGCCGAAAATGCTTGTAGACTGCCCATATTTAAATTAGAATTGTTTCATGTCAAAGATTACCGAAAACTACTATTGATAGCCTGTGTATTTTTCCATTAACTAAAAACTAAGATTAGGATACAGGCATGTAAAAGGTACGGGTTTGCTTTTTGATGGTTTTGCTATATGTTTGACCTTTGCTTTATTTGTGCTCCATGTTTTGGTCCAAAGGGTGTAACGCCTACTGAACCTATCAGGATCTCTGCAACTCCCCTATGAGACCCTGAACTTCAACAAATGTGCTGACGCTCTCAAGCTCTTTACACACATTAAGCCCCCTCCTACAATGAGGTGGCCTACATATATTCTAGAGGAGTAAATTGTGAGGCATGGAGAAACATCTTACAAAGACTCAAAAGTCCATTGTTTATTTTTAATACAAATGTTGACAAAAAAAGCACATTGTAAATCAATCACAGTTTGACTTTATTGAAAACAGAGTTTAAAAAAATCTTGCTAAAAACACACAAATTGTGACATTTCAAATAAAGCAAAAAGATACCAAATCTTCTCCTTTTCACTACTGCATTGTGAAATTCAAACCATCTAAAAAGGCAGTTTTCATATAGTTTTGTAACACTGCAAGGTAACCACAATTGAAAATTTTATAAAGCACACATTTTCAGATGACCTAAATTAAATATACCTCAATGATTGGGTGGGGAGGATGCGTCTGCTACAGATTGGTAACAATTACTTTAGTGCTAAAAACATTTTTCAGCCATATTTTGCTTTCAAGATAGGAGAATGCCCACACACAAAAGTTTTTAGTTAACTAAATTTCTGCAAAGACAGACCTAAATTGGTAATATTGGAATGAAAGAGCTGAACCTGCATGAGGAAAAATGCCCACTAATTAGCTGAACCTGTACTAGCTGAATCTGCCATTGCACTACCATCAGTGCGTATATATGGTCTCTAATGCAGAAAAGGTGGTATTTATATGACCATGTCATCTAACCCTCCTCAGAACATGTCTAGACAACAAAGTTATAAGAATGCTGGTGGCAGTCTGAGCCTTGGGTATCCTCCCACTCATGGTAGTGCAACTGGGTTTTTGCTTTTTAAAAAAGCTTAGCATAGACAAGCCCATTGAGGTCAATGCGTGTTTTGCCTTTGTTGGGAATGCAGGATTAGGCTCCAAATCATTATTGCATATAGAGGAACCTAAACACACTGTATTTTTAGTTTGTGTATATGTATTGCTGTATTGGTCACAGGCTACAACTTTAAATCCACAATCCTAACATATCTTCATTTTCTAAATTTCTATACCAATTGGAACCAAATAAGACAAAATATTTTAAGGTTACCTTTAAAAACTGGGAAATGGTTGAATTTTTTGTTCACAACTTTTTAATTGTACTTGAAACCGGAAGATTTTGTGTAACTTTTCTAAACTGGGGAAATGCATTAGTGTTAGAAAACATGTTTCAATTAGCATACTGTTAAACAGAATTTTGCCCATAAGCTTTTTAGCACGGCCATCTTATCCACACTAAAAGCAATGTCATGTTTAACCTCATGCTGTCTGAAATGTGTTAGTTTGCATGTTTGTCTATATTGGAGAAAATTTAGAAAAGGCCAAATGACACCATACACACCATACACACACAGCATCACTCACTTTTTGGCTTCTAATGGGTAATTAAGGGAACACAACAACAACAAAGTACAGAATAAACCCCTTCATTTCTTGGTGCCATAGTACGTTTGGCTTGGTAATCACAACTGTAAAGAGCTGCTATATATTGATGCACCAACAGATTCATTTTTTATCTCCAGTGAGGTGAGGCATATTCATTAAAAAGGGGCATATTACGTGACCAGTCTTTATTTTAATGGAATTCTGTGGTGACAACTGAATGACCAAACAGTACTGGTATTTCCATAGTATAAATACTTATGCTAAGAAACCTCATAGGGACTACTGGGGGAGCAGATGGGTATTAAGTAAAATCAAAGCTAATGTCCGGAGCTTTCATTCCTTGAAGCAAATGGAAGTGATGAGAGCACGGGGTATGCAGGCTAGAGTCCTAATCATGAAGGAAACCTTATAATTACCTTTAAAAAGTTATTGTGTACGAATTATATTTAATGAAAGAAATAGAAGAGCAGCATGTTGAGATGATTGGTAGAAATATCTAGAAATACAGCATAATTATGTGTTATTTAAAGACATTTTATATAGATACAGATTTTACAAACTTCTCTGTAGACATCTGAATAGTTTTCAAAAATTGAGGTCTCATAACAAAGTTTCAATTTTGATCAGATACAACTTTTAGATTGCTCTGGTCCAAATATGTTGGGCTGAGATCATCAGCATTTACTGATATTACATTTCTTAAAGGATTTTTCTTTTATTACCCTTCAGCCATTTTGCCCAGCTGGAATCAACCTGTAGTATAGTTGAAACAATCAAAGACATTTTTGGTCTCAAATTTAAAGAGAACAAATATAAATCTGAATTATTAATCAAAGTGGCTAATAAAGTGGCTATTAGGAAAAGTCCATAAATGAACAATGAATTAGGCAAGCAAAGGCTGTACAGAATTTAAGATCCTATTTTACCTTTCCTATTTTTAATTAAAAAAACAACTTTGTTACTAAAACATGCAGCTATTCTTACAATTCATAGATTACTGTAATTGAAACCAAAGCCACTGTTCTCCTGTAAAATGCCTTGCAACCATACATAGATGGTTATTTTGTGACATTTTCTGCAATTCCATTTAACTTAAACACCTGTTTATTATAAGTTAAGGGCCATAGGTTGACATGTACTATTTAATCAAAAATAAAAGCTGAAGACTTATCTGTAAAAGAAAGTACAGCAAGAGAGTCTTTAGTAGGATTGGAAAACAATGGATTTCACGTTTAGACTGCCTGCTAATTAGCAGAGGTGTAATTTGATTTCTATATTTGGAGGAGCAGCTCCAGTCAGGCCAATGGGGCCTCGTGTGTATATGGGGGGGAATTCCACACCTGCCTGGGACTTGCAGTTTGGGGGAGGAGGGCAATGCTCCCCATTCCCCCCTCCAAACTATGCCCTTGCTAATTAGTATCATTATACAGCATACATCAGAGTTCTGTTTAGATTCACTCGTTCTCTTATTTCCCATCTTGTCTATCCAGGCAAAGGTGAAAAATCTTATGTTTGAAATACATATTGATGACAGTTTGAAGCCACTGAATGACAGGAAATACTTAAGTACATGAAAAGGAAAAGGGAGTCAAAATGTTAAGTTTTAAGAATGCAGGGCCCAATCCAGAAGAAAGTATCATCTGATTCATAAGTTCCATGTACCTAATGGAAATGTGGGCTTCTGTTACATGAAAACTCTGTTTTGGAGGTCAACCAGGAAGAGGTAAAAAGACCATTCACATTGTCATCACTGATAATGCAGAAGGTACCAAAACACTGCAAAAGTGTTTACAACTATTTTGTAGCTTGGTGCCCTACAAAAAGGTCAGGCTCAGTACCAGTCCACCTCCCCACAGGATAGTATTGTCACAGGATACTCTTTCCTACAAGTATATCAGGGACCTCAAATTTTAATCATAATGTGGAACATGTAAGAGATCGTCTCGTGGACAATGTGCCCTCTTGTTTACTACTACACAGACCACATCTCTCCCATTCATAATCATACGACATCCCAGAGGCAAATGCTGCAGTTGCTCACATGGAAGAGTATAGTAGGAAAATATTTAAAATATTTGTAGTCTTTTAATGAAGGGCAGCAGCTGGAAGTGACTAGCCAGCACCATGGGACTAGCCAGCTCCTCATGGACCACAGTTCAAAACCTCTAGATAGCCATTAGTAACTGCAGGGTGTACAGTCCTCAGCTTCAGTCAAGCCAAAGTCAAAGTCTGGAGTTGTGTGGCAGGGGAGAAGGACAAGTCAAAGTCTGGAGTTGTGTGGCAGGGGAGAAGGACAAGCCAAAGACTGACACAAAGGTAGTTCCACAACTTCCTATATGCTGGAGTTGGAGATTTGTTTAAGAAAAAAAAAGGGGGGGGGGCAGATGTGGATGTGGTGAAGGTTTCTCATAATTTGCTGAAAGCCGATATATTCCAGGGCTCTGGAGCCAGCATCAGAACACCGTGGACGTCAGCTGTTTACTCTGTGCGTCCTTGCTGAATGTGATGCACTTAAAGCAGAGCTTGAAGTAACTCGGTTAATATTCATCTACAAAGAGAACATCAGCGCCTGAAAAAAGCACTTTTCTGCCAGTGGCACATTTAATCAGTATATTTGCACACTTATTCAATACCAGAGATAGTCTGATTTATATGCTACTCTAAGGCTAATGCCATATTTATTTTAGTATCTGTAAATGCTGGCTTTTTTGACAAGAATATCCCTCACAACATTATCAATGACTATTAGACCTTATTTTGACATTTGAAAAAGCCAGGGATCACAGTGTTAAAAGTATCTAATTCGTTTTTCCAAACAAGATGAAGTATATTTGTTTATTTATTTATTTAAATTAACCGTATTGGTCCTAATTATGCACGTAAAATCACTTGATATGAATGACACGATTTACTGTAGGTTTTAAAAACAGCATGCTCTAGTTTCATCTGAGCATATGTAAGATACAAGAAAAGATTCAGTGATACTCTTTGTGCTTAATACTTTGCAATAAGATGGCTATTTAGAACACAATAGCAACAAGACTGAATTGCCTAGAACAGATACACCCATTGCTTTCTGCAAAACTCTTGACAATTTGGGCTAAAGGGTATCATGTTATACTTATGAAATTCAAGGAAAAAATAGTACAGACTGAGAGCAAGTGGCCTTAAATCCTTATGTTTCTTTTGGAACAGGAAGGGCTAGGGTTATATTTTATGACTAAATGGTTTACTCTAGGTCCCCCACATTACCATAGGGAAGACATCAACCTAATGTATGTGAACATTGGCAGAGACTCATCCAGACAATCACATATTTGATATAAAAATTCATCTTGAAAACTTGACCTTCTCTCCATTTCTCATGTGTGCTGTGATGTATATTCAGTAAATAAGGACTGCCTTACCCAGGTCTAATTTAGACTGTAGATTCTTCAGGGCAGGGACCACCTCTTCTCTGGTTTGTACAGCATGAAGCACACAGGAGACACTCTAAGCTGTATATGATTACAAGAGGCTTCGGGAGCATGGAGGATTAATATTCCCACAGCTCCTGTGGTTGGTGATATTTTTAAAGCTTTAATATGGTACTTCTGAACCAAAACACAAAATAATTTCTTGTTAAATTCTTTAATTTCTATTACACTAAAACAGTCAACTGTGTAAAAGATATTGGAGAAACAGGGCCAACAACAAACACCATTACAATCTGTAAACAAAGTTTCCTATGAATCCAAAAATCGTTACTTCTAAAGTAACATCATACCAGTTTAATTTTTACCTTAAAAGGTAAATACTGAAGATGTGCTTACACTTAAAAATCCCACCATATTACAACAATTCTGCCATTGTGCATTGAATATTGTGCTACCAACACAGGAGAAAGCCAAGAGGTGGCTAACTTAAGACACTTAATTCACAGACCAAAAGTGTATCTTGTTTATCAGATAGGAGCATCTCTGTGCTTTAGCCTCATAAAAAATGAGGCAGATGTTGATGTCACCAAGAGGTTACAGACCACCTGACTACATGAGACAAAACACTGGAAGTGCACTGTCAATATCCATTAATGACTTCTCCATTGCTTCTATGTAAATGAATTTACGCTTCTGTGAATACACGACCAAGGTGTTATATTTATGTTTGAAAGTAGCACTGTATCTGTAAAAAGTTTGCATATAGAATGTCAGTTTCAGGACATTTAATGTAGACAGTGTCATAATACAAAAAGTAGACATTAAGACACTGTCAGCAGCTACAGAAAGGTTGGATTTTGTCTGAAGATTAATCCACTATAAGAACCACACTTAACCTAAACTTTTGCCTTCTTTCCAGTAAACAATGTCTTTATCTAAGTACTCTTTTTAACTAATACATATCTGTGACTCTAAGATTCAAAGCACAACCCAATAAAAGGAGTGCAATCAGTATACTGCAGTGTTTGTTTTGGGAAGGAAAAATACTAAGACAAGGGGGAAAACACTGCAAGTCTTTCTTTTTTTGCCTACCTACTATAACTTGTATTCTTACTATTTGTGAACCTATCTAATGGAGTTTGCCTCCAGACAACTCACTCGCTAAACACAATCCATTTTGAGGAATCGTATATAAGCATGAGGAATTGTCTGACTTTTTTTTTTTCTTGGATTATTGACAGAACACATACCCCCTCAAAAACAAAACCAACAGTTTCTGTTGTGGACTCACTACTGAGAGAAAGGTGAAGATCAAAATTAAGGCAGATATCATCCAGAACTTGAGTAGAAATTTTTGCTTTTTGATCTTTATGCAGACAATCTCATCAGGGGATCTGATCAAAAAATCTTACTGAGGCAACTACCTTAAAGTCACAATGTAACAGAAAGCTGGAATATGTTTTATAAAATTAACTAACCCTATCATATGTCACAGTTTACCACACTCCTAGTGGGGATATGGTACAATTATAGTCATATTATCATTTCCAAAGATAAATAGTGAATAATTATATTAGCAACCTTTACACTTCTAGTGCATAAGCCCATACACTCTCAACAGATACAAGGAATCAATGCCTTTACTTATAAATCTTCTAATGTTTATAATGTGAATCCATATTCTTTCTTTTTCTTTTTTAAAGTAATTTAGGTGTTATCTGTTCTTGGTTGGAACTTTGCCTCAATGGAGAGAAAAATAATTTCTGCTGTCCAAAAACTCAACAATAAATGTAAGCAACAGAAAAAGATGCTTGTAAGTCTCAATGAAAACTAGCAATTTTACTCTCTCAGACATGGTACAACATACCCAAACCCAGCTTAATAAACAGTAGATATAGCTCAGAAATTATTGCAGTAGTATTTATATTATGCCCAATTTCCATTCAAAAAGACCATTTCAGGAAACCATTATTTTTGTGGCTGTTGCTTGCGGTTTGCTTGTGAAGCACTCCACTAAGCTCCCATCTCACTCAGGTTTCATTAAGCCTAAGTCCAGAACTCAGACATTACTCAGGAAGAGAACAGATGAGAGATACTTGACATCAGAAGAGACTAACTTGTTTCAGAATCTTACTGGATATTAGCCCATTATCATGGTTTGATTGAGTGAAAGGGCTCAGACCTCAAGTGGACATATTTCAATTTTACATAAATATGAAATAAGAAACATTAAACTTACCAAAAAATGTTTTGGTAACCTTGCATGATCTGTCTACAGAACACACATATACAGGCAATAGTCCTCATTAATGTCTTTATACTTCCTCTTTTCAAGTCAAGTGTTCGTGCAGCAGCGTTAGACAACAGGCAAAAGTACACACATTTTAACAGCGACCTGTGCTTGTCACACACTACTTGCAGGACTTCTGATTCTACAGCAATGCTAAAGAAAATATTGAATTTCTCTTCATCAGTGCCATTCTGGGTCTAAGGGTTCAGAGCAGCTAAATCATGTTACATTGCAGAAAGCTTCATACTCATAAGAAAGACTGAACTATAGGTTTTGCTGACCCAACTGACTGCATCATTTCGGTAAGCTTAGTATTCAACATATATAGGATACTATAATATACTACACACACACACACACACACACACACACACACACACTCTATATAGTACTATCTATACAGATAGATAGTACTATATAACATATAGGAGAAACTAAAGACTTGAAGAGATTAGTGAAAAATAATGGCTTGCACTGAGCTATAAACAAACATTCCTCTGTGTGTGTGTCTGTATATACACACATATATATATGAGAGAAACTAAGGCCTGAAGAGATTAGTGAAAAACAGTGGCTTGCACAACTGAGCTACAATATACTGCATCATCATCATCAGGATTTAACTGACAAAACCTTTAAGGAAACCGTGCAACCGCAGACTACTAGACAAAATCTGTCCTACTTGTGTTGATACGCACGCGCGCGCACACACACACACACACTCACTCTTAACAGAATTTGATGTGTGTATATTTTGAAGGGCAACTGACCTCTATGGTGTAACACTTTCTGTAAGTGATAGTACTGTATGAATTAGAACAATAAAAGGCCTGCGTAGCTTTCTACAAAGCATACTGGGCTCAGATTTAACAGTGAAGTACATTAGAATTTATCTTGAGGTTCATTAGTCTTCATGAGACAGCTTCTGATTACCACTGAAAAAAATTACCTTCTATCATTGAAAACTAAGAATAAAAAGCCTACAATACTGGGTCTGTAAGAGTGCTTCATGATGCCAAACATTACATACAGCCTAGTGAATCCTGTATGAAAGTAACAGTGATCTCTCCAAATTACTTCAATTTTTTAATGAATTCTTAGTAGAAAAGAAGTGTGACTTGCTGTTATATACACCTAACCATACCTAATTAGGATTATATTGGGCTTCAAATGTACCCTTTATTTCCAAGTCTCAGAGTTGTTCACCAGCATTATATTTATATCACAGAGAAGGTATTGTGCACTTAACATGGTAGTAGGGCATCATATCTAGAAATATGAGACTCTGTCCAAACAGGAATTCATTATTTTTTCTCAGCTTCCAGTCTTCAAGGCACCTCCTGCATAAACTGACTGGGGAGTATACAAAATGGACCAAAACAAATCAGAAATTGTAGAATCGGAAGTAGCTTGGTTTCTCAGAAATACACAGTGTGAAAAGTGAGAGAAGGTTGGACCCAAAATTAACAAATGAAATTAATACAAAGATATTTTGATGAAGATGACAGGAATGTCATGAGGTTGACGTTTTCAGCTCTATTGATTGAAGATGATTGCTTCTCACAGTGTTTTCTGATGCCCATTTGCAGAAGGCTTTGTTGTCTCAGAGTCTCTTGCATTGTTCGACAGATGAAGTTTATCTAAACCTGCATAGGTATTACACATAAGATAAAATGCAATTTTCTGCTTTTCACATATATATTTACAATGGTAAACTGCTAAACGCACATTATAGTCAAACCAAATTGTGTTTCGTTTTGTTTTCCATATTTGCTTAAGGCCAAAATCAACCTTTTTCTCTCGGAGGTCCCCCTTGACATGCTATACGAACTCCAGGGCCCAGTGGGAAGGAGAAGGGCAGCTCGGGGCAGGGGCCTTGCACACAGGCATAGTGTGACTTCTATTTGGGGGGGGGGGGGACAGGGATGAGCAGTCCAGGGAGGGAGCGCCATCTCCACCCCCGACTCACCTCAGCAAGCCACCTGCCTGTCTGGGATCGGGGGGGAGGTAATCAAAAATTGTAACTCAAGGATAGGGGGGCTTAGCTCAAAAAGTTTGAAAACAGCTTAGGGCACAGGGAGGGGGTAGCTGGGGCTGTGTGCGGGCAGGGGGTAGCTCAGGGTGCAGGAAGAGGGGTAGCTAAGGCTATGTGCAGGCAGGGGGTAGCTCGGGGTGCAGGTAGGGGGTAACTAGGGGCTGTGTGCCAGCAGGGGGTAGCTCAGGGTATGTGTGGGGGGGTAACTGGGGCTGTGTGTGGGCATGGGGTAGCTCAGGGTGCAGGGAGGGGGTAGCTAGGGGCTGTGTGCCAGCAGGGGGTAGCTCAGGGTGCAGGGAGAGGGGCACTAGGGGCTGTGTGTTGGGAGGGCTCCCCTGCAGTCCCTGTTCCTGGAGGGGTCTGCCAGCCACAGAGCCAGATTACCCCACCAGAGTGGCTCTTTCCGGATGTCTCTGCGAGAGCAAAGGGGGCCGGGACTCGGGAGCAGCTTCAACCCGGGGCACCAGCAGGAGAGGAGGGAACTCTGTGGCTGCCTGCTCCATGGCACCAGCCAGAGCCACAGCTGCCCTGCACTGCCCGGTGTAATGGCAAAAATAGCAGCCAGCACCAATAGCAGTTACCTACTGAGCCTGCTCAGTACAACCTAGATAGGAAATTCTGCCAGGGAGCTGTTTGCCACTACATCAGCTCTGGCTTCTTGCCTCCGACCCGGCCAGGGAGAGGAGGGGGAGAGGTGGTGTAGATGTGCCCCCCAGGGACTGCCATGCTCTTGCGCTGCAGTTGGGGGCGGGGTAGGGGTGGCAATGCCCTCCATGTCCACAACTCTGCCCATAGGCTCAGGGCTTCTGCTCCACAGGGAGCACTAGAGCTCAGGGATTCAGCCCCGCGGAAGGTGCCGAGAGTCAGGGCTTCAGCTCCGCACCTCCCAGGAGTCCCAGCTTCAGCCCCACCGGGAGAGCCAGGGATCTGGGTCTGGGTTTCAGCCACAGGGCTCCGTGGCCCCCTTGAAAGGGCTCACGGACCTCCAGGGGGCCACAGACCCCTGGTTGAGAACCGCTGCTCTAGTTCAAACAGGAATTACTTCAGGGAAGTCCTCAAGCCTGTGTCATACAGAAAGTCAGACTACATGACACAACACTCCCCTCTGGGTTTATAATCTATGAACATTTTCAAAAACAGGAGCCTACAATTAAGCTCTTAAATCTGCACTTTAAACAATTAAGGATGGGTTTTCAGAAGTATTTAAGTGCACAAGTCCCATGGGTACTTTTAAAAATAATACCCTTAGTTAGGGTCTTTTTTTTTTTTAATTTAATCCTAATGGCACAAAATGGATATCACAGCTCAGAACTTCCCCACTTTTGGATCCTCATTCCCTACACAAAGTCACAACTATTCCCTTAGCAATCAAAAGCAATGACATAAAATAAGATAACTCAAGGCCCTGAACGAAGTGAACTCAAAGATCCTCTTTTCATGAAAATGTCCCTATCAATGAATAGGGAGATCAAACCAAACAGATAAACAAGAAATTAACAGCGGTGTATCACATCTATCGAGACCAACTAAGACGAAGCTTCCTGGAATACATATTCCTAGCACAAGATCTGTTGATGAATCATAGGAAGGTAGGGCTGAAAAGGATCTTGAGAAGTCATCAATTCCAGTCCCCTGTGCTGTGGTAGGACCAAATAAGCCTAGACTATCCCTGACAGGTGTTCGTCCAACCTGTTTTTAAAAACCTCTAATGACGGGGATTCCACAATCTTCCTTGAAAGCCTATTCCAGAGCTTAACTACCTCTATAGTTACAAAGTTTTCCTAAGATCTAACCTATATTGCCCTTGCTGCAGATCAAGACCATTACTTTTTGTCCTGCTTTCAGTGGACATGGAAAACAATTGCGCACCATTGTCTTGATAACAGCCCTTAACATATTTGAAGAGTTCTCAGATTCCCCCCTCAAGTCATCTTTTCTCCAGGCTAAACACATAGGCGCCGGCTCCATGGGTGCTCCGGGGCTGGAGAAAAATTAGCGGGTGCTCATCCTGAATTCATACTAATGAAGTCTGTATAATACATCAGATTGTCACAGATTACCTATATGTGTGTGTGCACACAAACAAAAACCATTAACAAACCAACTAGTGAAGAAGTGTTAAGATTTCAAATTTAAGCGATTACACAATCATAAAATGTGAAAGTTAAGACTGAACCAAAAAATCTTCTTTCCGTCCCTTTGTAATGCATACACATAACAATACTGGCAATAGGTTCACAGATTCTTTCTAAATTACAACACCAAAAAATATGGAGCACAAAGAAAAATTACTGACCAAGAATCCATGGTTCTTCAAACAGATTGACAGGATAGATCTACATTCTAAGGAGCACTTGTATTTTCTTTGCTATAGTCACAACTCTCTGGGAAGCAGTGACCACTGGAGCCTCAGGCATGCCCCTTCACAGCACTGAGTGTTCAGACCCAAACTTATAAGAAATAGTAGTCTCAATCTCACTTCTGGATCTTTCAACTTAATCAAATTCCATTCAAGAGTCTGAAGAAGTAGGTACAGTTGGTGGGGAGTGTGTATCTAGGCAGTCAACCTACTCAATGCACGCTCTCTCCTTTGAATATTTACAGCACAGAGCCCCACACTTGAGAGATTAAGTAGCAGCAAAATCCGTTAAAGGAGGTGGCTCTCATGAGAACTAGTTAAATAAAGACAGCAGAATGTTCTTCTGAACTGATCACAAGTCATGGAAACCAAGTCAAGAGAGTTAACATACTGAAATCTGAATTCTGGGCAGCTGTCCTACATATCTCAGTGAGAGAAACATTTGAAGACATACTGCAGAAACAGTCTTGGATCTGTAGAATGTGTTTTAAGACTTTTAGATACTACCATACTTGCAAATTCTCAGCAAGCATGCGTACACAATTTGATCCATTTAGACCAGCTGAGTAGAAATTGTATCCCCATTAGGCTTGTCTTCAACAGACTTATGTAAAGGTTTAATTATCTGTATATAGTAGCTAAAAGCTACTAAGCTATGCAGTCTAACATTTCCTGATAGTAAGCGAAGCTTAGGAAAGAACATTCCTGGGAAGTTAAAAAACTGTTTTAGGTAGAAGTCAGAAGTCAACTTTAGTTAGGAATGTAGGTTGTGGGCACAGCACTATTATATTCTTTTGGGAAGAGCCTAGGATTCATAGCCCTCCATCTGCGAGAGTACAAAGGGATAGAGAAGGGGGTCAGTACAACTGCACCTTATATGACCATAGGGTTGAATGTTCCTTTCTGTGAGGCAGCATGTGAATACCACCCAACTAATTTTGAGAAGGATATGACTTGGGATTGTGCATGCCAGGAACTCCACAGAGTATGGTTCCATCCTGGCAATATGCTGAAAACTGAAGATATAATAATATACAAGAGGGCAGAGTTAAGGTTGTGTGCTCAATCTTAGTTTGCACATTTCCTCAGAAGATTGCTTAACTCTGTAACCTTAACTCTGTTAAAGAAATAAAACAAATGGAAATTCTACAAGTTATGTTAATGATTGATCCCTAGGATTCAGACCTTTTTATCTTTATGATAAACTCTTTAAACAAACAAAAAGGATTGCTAAGGTCATTGATCAATAGCTTCTGATTTTTCTTTTTATTTGTTAATGTTAAGATTATTTTTCTGAAATTATAAATAAAAGATGAAAATATTACTGATACAGAATTCAATTCCCTTCTGGCAGAGACCAAGCTTGGAACACTTCAGCCTAAAACGTGATTTTTTTAATAAGTTATGAGTGAATGAAGAAAGATATTACAACAAACTTTTTTTGCAGCCGTAACTATAACTGGGTGTAACTGAGCACCTGCTCTAAAGTACATGCATTCACAAACACCCTGAGGTACAGCAGTAATGAAGATAATTCAAACATTAGCCAGAAGGTAGAGTGTGGTGCAGGGGTTGGGGGAAAATGTTTAAGTGAGAAAAATAGCACTTTTGCAATGGCACATAGGTTCTGTTACAACTCAACCTGTCTACATGCACACCCCTTATGGTTAGCTTAAGAGCAAGAATTGGCTGAAATACATTTGTAGTGACTTGGGAAACATTATGATGGAAAAAAGATGTAGATGTTAAAATAAAGGGCAAATGCCTTTACCATATTACCTAATGCTTTGAAGAGCTCTTCTCGCACAGCAGAGGTGAACTTTCTGACCAGACATAGAGTTGTCATGATAGCAAACAGCAAATTGTAAGATAACACAATGTAGAAATTTCCCAGCCAGTTAAACCTTCCAAAGTCTCCAAGCAGATCAAATCTGGTAATTCCTGTTAAAATTACATTTTTGAACACTTAAAAACAGATAAGATTAAAAAACATTCTTGAAAACATTTTTGAATTACTATAAAAATACAGGAGATTGACATATGTAACTCTAGTACTTGGTGCTGTATTAAAGAAAAATACACTAAAATCCCTATGATTGATAGATGGATGTACAGTCAATAATGCAAAACAAACATTTTTCAAAGGTCATTTGCGTCTCTTCTTTGGCTACCATAGAGTTGGTAGCCATAGTATAACATTTGTTGGTTGATCAAAATACCTTAGGTGGCTCAGATGAAAGGCTCATTAACGTGTGTCTTGAAATAACAATGTTATAAATTCAAGACAAATAAGTCCTTCCCCAATTTCAATAAATATAATTGTGAAAATTAACTATCTTAAACCAATCATCATAAAAACCATTTGTTTAAGATGCCAGGCTTCCATAAAATCCTTACTTACATCAAAAAATGATGGAAAGCATTGTGTGCCTTTCACAAAAGACAACACTAATTTACATTTAACTGCTTTACACACACACACACACACACACACACACTCACAATTTAGTTCTGAAACTTGTTGCTTTTCCATGACATGAGAATGTTTAGCATTACTTATTCAAAAAATTATATGCAATGTTAGAAACATCAGAATAGCACATCACTACAAAAGCATAGTTTTGCCTGCATTAACTGTAAATTACATTATTTTTCTGTATATTGATTTTTTATTACACTGCTTTTGGAGATATCTGTTTGTAACAGTAAGTGCCCTGCCAAGAGAGGCACAAAACCACACGGTACAGTAAACATTAGGGCTGCATACATGCTTTGCGGATCCACTGTTTTGAAATCAAGTATTCAAAGACTTCCTCTCCTAGTGCAATTCCTCTCCTAGTGCCAGTGCTGCAATCAGATAGGAGTCACACAGGAGGAGGAAATGAGCAAAATTCACAATCCTGACAGTTCCCAGGTAGACCTCAGGCTCCAACTCACATGTCAGGGTAGCAAACTCTTGGGCTATCAAGCTCCAAGTGCCTACTGACGAAGCATAAAAGGCAACAGGAAGCTTTCCAAACCCATGTTGTGTCAGGTCTAACACAAGTCAGCTTCAAGAGAGCAGTCTGTGCCAAAAAAGACCATATCGAGACAGACTGCATAGATATAAAGGTGCAGGGTGTTGAGCCAATGCCCCAAACAATCTCCCCCTTGGACCCACTCCAAGGAGTCCTCCTCTGGTAACTTATCCTCAGAACTCAGTCTTACCTCTGAATAAGGTGAAGGGAAAGAGTTTTCACTGGCCTCAACATCAAAATGGGGAAAAAACAAGCTCCAGACACCAAGCTTCCTTTGAAAACACAACCTTCAGATCTGAGATTCTTGGGAGCACGTTTTGAACAACAGCTCGATTCCAAAAAGATTACAGACTTAGAAAGACTGTGCTGTTCAGGCTTGGGTATACTAACCTGCAGTGCTTTGTGCAGTGATAAGTGATGACACTTCAACTCCATCTCTTTCCAAGGTCAAGGGGAAAGAGCTGCACAAGCAGCCATGCACCTCATTGTACAGAGACCCTGACCCAAAGCTGCACAAGCCATGTACCTCATTGTACAGTGACCCTGGCCCACAGACTCTAGGCTGGTCAATGTCACATCATGGCATTAAAAAACGTGCACTACTTGAACCTCTTCATCAGCCATCTTATCTAGCCTGAAGAGGAGCAGCTAACGACTGGGATCAACTGGAGTATTTAAGGAGAACACAAAGGGTACAAGATCACAAGAAAGAAAGAAATTATAGAGCAAAAGGAGGGGACTAAGGAAAGAGCCCTAAGGGGTAATGGAGAAAGGACTGAAGTTGCCCAAGACAATGAAAAGGAAAGGGCAAAGAGACAGGTGAACAAAGAGTACAGATTCATAAGCACACAAGGAGAAGAAATTGGCTGACAGTCAAAATCAGCAAGCAGATCAAGAAAGATAAATACAGAGAAGATGCTTTTAGACTTGACCATGAAGTTGAGATTGACCTTAAACACAGTTTCAATGGAATGGAGAGGGTGAAAGTCAGACTGCAGGGCATACAAGAGGATTTGAGTGAGAAACTCAAGGCAGGGAACAAGGCACACTCCAGAAGTCTGAAGTAAGAGGTGGGAAAAAGAGCTGGTGCATTAGTTGGATATTTAAGTGAGGTCAAAGAAGGGTTTTTTTTTTTTGCAAAATACAAGAGTGACTCTCGAAGAGGAAGGGACTGCAAGGAGGGTTGGTCTTGAAAGGAGAAGGCATCACTGGAAGACAAATCAGAGGGACAGAAGGCCATGTCTCAATGACAGCAGGTGAAAGAAAGTGATTATAACCTATATTTCTTGACAATCTTTAATAAAAATATATTTTAATATGCTTATCTGGAAAAATCAGCCTTTATGCAAGTTGATTTTTTTTATTGCCGTATCTGTTTTAAAAAACATGTATACAGCCCTTTCAGGGGGAAAAACATTCAATGAGACTACACTATAAAAGAGTCTACTGTAGTACCATAAGTATAAACCTATAAAGTATTAGTGACAAAATATTCTATGGAGATTTTAAAATTCAGAATATATTTTTAAAAACTTAAGAATTCTAAAAATACAGCATTAAGTAAACACACAACTTCAGTTTTAATTTCAAATCAATATTTATGATAAAATCCTAGAGAAAAAGAAAGCTGGAAAACCCTAATTTTATGACGTAAAACTCAATTTTGTTTGTAGCTCTAAAATCCTAGCTTATCAACTACTCTGCTCCCTAGTTCATTTCACAATGGTAAATGATATGGTGCTGACAGTCAAGCACTTGCCAATCAGGAGCAGTAAAAGAAAGGCTGAAAAGGCCTGAAAAACTAGGTTTTTCATTTTTACTTTTTGTTGCTAAAAATACCCCCAACTCCTTGAATATGGCAGTAAAGAGTTGACAGAAACCTTAGTTAGAATGCTAAAATACATGTAACAATTCTCCATACTTCATTTTAAATTCAAAGATTGGATTAAAAAAAGTTAAAACGTGAAATACTTGATAACTTTCCCCAGTTTGCCTTTCCCATAATGCTGAAATCCTGCTTTTTCTTTATAGTCTAGAAACTTGTTTTTTTAATACTGTGAAAAGACTATGAATCTGTTTAACGTATTTATTTCTTTTCATCTATTCAGTGCCACTGGGCGTAACATGTAATGCAATGCATGTTGATATTTTGCAAAGCGCCACATGACTCACTGTACTCTAACACACTCTATTAATCCTGTTTGGACAGCTGTGTCTGTGCATTTGTTAGCTGTGTTTTAATTGTTCCATTTTTTTTATTTATCTCTATGGCAAACTATCCAGGAATGTCATTTGTTAAGTTTTTTTTTTTTTTTTTTAAATAGTTTTGCCATTAATTTGTTCTCTATGTAACAATTGCTCCCTGCATGTACACTTTCCTCAAAACAATTATCTTGTATGAATACCAACTGTTCATCTTAATTACAGTACATAACCAACGATTTTGACAAACGAAAATGGTAAATGCCATAAAAATTAGTAGCACAATACAAATGCCATAATTCTATTTTTAAACATCGCTATTTGAACACTGTGTGTTGGTCTTGATGTTAAAAAGTGGTTTCATTTCTCAGATCTTTATCATATTTGCTCTTGATTTTAAGATTGGAAATCTTTAAATATTAGACTTATTTTGATTTTTTGTGAAATTTAGAATGTCAATATATAATGTACATTATTTTGGATACTAAACGTGGATTTTTTTTAATTTAATTTTATTTTAAAAGATGAGAGCTTTGGGTTAGAATACCATCCTTCAAACAATGTATTGTTTCACATATAGAGGCATTCCCTCCTGGAATGTCACTGAATTTTAATGGGACCCAGTGCAGAAATAGACTTGTGAGTGCTTATTTGTCCTAGTTTGGCCCCTTTAAAATGGGATTCTTCATAAGAAGATTGTATACAATATGCCATGTAGTTATTAGACTCCATTTATTGGGAAATCTCAATAGTTTTATATCTGATGGCACTTTAGTCAAGTTGTTGTTTGTTTTTGCAACTAAAAGCTTGTGTACACTGCCCTGCAGTGATGTGAACTGCAGCACACACTAGTATGCTGCACTATACCTCCCCCATGTGGATGCTGTGAGCACAAACTAAAAGGTACCTCATTCACATTGACAGAGTCCTAAAGGGGAAAAAGCAACAGAAGGTCCTGTGGCACCTTTGAGACTAACAGAAGTACTTCCGTTAGTCTCAAAGGTGCCACAGGACCCTCTGTTGCTTTTTACAGATTCAGACTAACACGGCTACCCCTCTGATCCTAAAGGGGAGTTACTGCACAGCCCACTAGCACGTGCAGTCCTTCACACCCCATAGTCTGAACTCTGAGGCCATGGAGATAGAGTCTAAATAGAACAAAAATTAGATGGTTTTCAAATCTGACTGTCTGAAGGTAAGCTCCTATATTCATATTTAAACACCTCAAATGTAAGTAGCCTGATTTTTGGAAGCAGCCAACACCCACAAATCCCAGTGAAGTTCACAGGAGGTGCAAGTGCTCTGCATCACTGAAAATCAGGTGACTTATTTAAATGCTTCCATATGATTTTACAAGCCTATATTTAGGCACTTAGGCCTGAGTCTGATAGGTTGAACATTTAAATGCATTTCAAATACAAGGGGCCTCTCTCTCTAATCTGTTGCACCAGTTTTCCAGTATCTATGACAATTTTAAACAGTATCTATGACAATTTTAAACAGAATAAAGGTGTCTTCCCCGAAGTTTAGCTTATAACATATTAATCTAGAGGGGAAAGGACCATAAGCAGAATTATTTTAACAAAAACAATCAACTGGTTTTCCCATTACTATAAAAAAAGCTAAATACATGAAGTGTGTTTAACACTTCATAAACCTTTATGCTCAAGGCATTAACTTGCTGCTTCACCCATAGATAGCTTGCTGTACCATCCACTTATGACATCTGTCTGAACTCAGATGAAATGCACATTTTTACATAAGACAAAAAACAATTTTAAGATGGACATGATATAACTGTGCACGCCTTTCAAAAGTTTTCAAATCTGTTTTCTTTTTATTGTCTGCAAGTTTACCTTCAAGAAAAACTAAACCAGCTATGGTATTAGACTATTTTTTTTTTTCTTTACTTGAATTAAGAGGACTAAAGCCCTTTAAAAAATATTCCTTAAATCCAAATTTTAAATGAAACCATGATCTTCTGATTAACATTTGAAAAAGTAGTGTATTTTCCAGAAAATACTTCGCATCTTTTACCAAAATGTGTGATCCCTGCTATTTATATGTAGGCTTGGAAGGATAACATTTTTACTGGTAAATGTTGGTAAACATAAATTTCACCACACACACACACACACACACACACACCATTTCCATCAATAATAGCAGAAATTTACACACAGGCAAAGATAGAAAAATGCTGCTCGCACATTTAGAAGGATTTGATTTAAGGATATTTATTTTTTATATTTTGATGTAATATGGACAATTTGTGTTTTTTTATGGTTGTAAAACTTTAACTTTTTGAATCTTAACATCTACTATTATTAAATAATTGTTGTCTGACTCCCCTCAATCTCGTGCAACTGTAAACATTTAAAATAAATAAAAATTGAAAAAATGCTTAAAAACAAAACATCTATATTATCCATTGAAATCCCCCCAAAATAAAAAATTGAATTTTGCCCACCCTATTTATATGTATAATTCATGGTGCTCTGGGACTTAGAGAAGCATATACATTTGATTTCAGCAAAGACTGTCAAAGTAAAACTACGAAGTGATTTTTAGTTCCTGAGAAACACCATGGAAGTTATTTTAATAGATATCCAAAGTCTGACTTCTCCTGGGTCGTTTCATTTACATGCCTACATCAAAACATTATGAAAACATACAACATAGTAAAAATACTTCGCTGTTATGATACTGAAATATTTGTATTCAACTTACCCAGTGTTCTCGACATCACTGGCAAAGCAGAGCTGAGCACTAAGATTGACACACAGTTTCCAATTATCTGTTTTGAACAAGAAGAACACCCACATCAAAATAGGTTTTTTGCTGGAAGAAATATGGCAGCTGAGCTCTGACAAAGAACAGTTTCTGAAAGCTACATCCTGTGAATTAGACTTAAAAATGTAATTTTATTTTAGATTATGTAAAGTTAATTTGTTCTTGCTTCTGCTAGACATCTCCAATAAGTGTCATTCACAAAATGTTTACTTCCAACAATAGCAAGGTCAGATACTTATTAAAACCAGCAGAGAAGCGAATAAGCAAACATGTAATGCTACATTTTAATCTATAAACACGCTCACCAAAGGCTTTCATAAAAAATAGTGACTGCATCATTTAAAGCAACTATGATTCATTAAAAATGTAGGCCCCAATCCTGCAAATACTTTATGTGCTTTATGCACATGAATCATTCCATTCGCTTTGTGATGACTTGTGTGTAAAGTTAAACATGTTTTAACTGCTTGCAGGATTAGAGCCTAATTATAAAAAGGCTAAAAGACAAAATGTTTCTTTTCCACTGAGTTTTGTTGGTAAATTGAAACAAACAATCTAATAGTGTAGCAATGTTAGATTTGTCTGCAGTTTTACTGAAACTGAACTTATGTTTCTGTTCTGAAAGCAGTTTGTTCAGCTCTGGTTCTATAACAATTAACAAGTAAATAAAATACCTGTTAAAGATAGTAAGGTGGCAACTTTTGTATTTACTTATATTTTGTTTTTTTCTGAACTATTCTTAAAATACTGTAAATGAAAACTGAGCAGACATTATGAACATTTCAACACACACATTTATTTATTAGAGATGTTCTTATGCCCTCACGTACTTTCCTGCTTCCAAGAATTCCTGGCAAGATTAAAGCAATACGCTATATTTGAGAAGAAATTTCTTAAACACTGGTATACACTGAATATTTAATTAAATCCAAATCCTGCCTCCTGCTTATTGATCACCTCCCCCTTGTCAGCTTGTGGGAATATTTTGTCAGAAACCTATGCATGTGTCTCAGCATTAGGTAACAGCATTTGTTATTCTGAAACCAATGCCAAACTGTGGAAAGTCAAACTAGACTCAGACTGCAAAACGTTGCTGAATAGAACTCCTCAGTCTTACTTTAATTACTCAAATCTGAATTACTTTGTATTACTTGTAGCAACCAAGTTCTTCAGATTTCAAACAAGCTCCCTGAAGTACAGTTAGCACAATCAAAGTTACTCATTAGCAATACGTTTCCTTGGGGGGGGAGGGGGGGAAAAGAGTCCTTTCACTAGCTTTTCTATAGCTAGTTAACAAGCTCTGCTATTCCAGGCTTTTTACAAATGAATGGATGCCATCCAAACTAAACAGAGCACATCCTTTTTCCCACTCATTCAGCATTTTGAAAATCTTCCAGTTTGTGTTTACGCAGCTTACAAACAAATACTGATCACTGCAAATGAGCCATTCAGGGCAATTACTAACTAAAAGAGCCAGTTTGTCTTGGGTGGCAAAAAAAAAAAAAAAAAAAAGGGGGGGGGGGGGGCATCACTACCTCAGACTTTAGCTTACCTTTGTCATAGTTGTGTCATCCTTTCTGGGAGTGAAATTTCCAAAAAAGCGAAGACTATAGAAGCCGACGACAGAGGATACCATAAGATAGCTGTGAGAATCAAGGAAAAAAGAACCTCCAAGGAATGCAAATTTCACTCAAGTTCTCAGCAGTCTCCTAAAAGTCTTAAGAACCAAAGAAAAAACAAAAACACTTCGAGTGCTTGAGAGGGACTGACCTGTCTCTTTCTTCTTTCTAGGCAAATGTCTTAGTAAACTACCAATGTCCCAGAAAACTAGACAGAATACTTGTTAACAGACAGAATTCTTACTTAAAGAAAGGATACAAAATCAAAATGATTTCAAGTGCTGCTCCCACAAAACCAAAAGTGGATAGGGAGGCACTTCCTATTCCAGGCCCCTACAAGGAGAAAAATACTTTGCATATTTTAATGAGATACAAATATTAAGTGTTCAAAAAGTTAACTTTTGTCCCTAGCAGAACCCTAAAATTCTTGGATGAAAGGTGCTATTATAGATGAAAAGTATCACTGTAAAATAAAATATTTTCCTGATACAACTCTATAAATTCAGGGTGATCTCAATTTATTTAGGCTCACATGCTTTGTAATTACATTAGCTAGAATTCAAATTTAAGTAAGTCATTTTAATAAGATGGGAAAACAATTAGGTTTTCAGCATTATGATTTACATATGTAACATATCTATACCCCATATTATATTTTATACACATTTCCACTCCCTAAAGCCAGACTCTTTTTACTCTATGTAATGTTAACAACAGAACAGCAACTTTTACTAAATGCCTTTATACAGCTGTGCAACTACAAGACCTGACCGTATGCATGCAGGAAAAAAAGCATTAACCACCAGCAAAAAAACAAAAAAAAAAGGTCACAATTAAAAAATCATAGAATACCAGGATTGGAAGGGACCTCAGAAGGTCATCTAGTCCAACCCACTGCTCAAAGAAGGACCAACCCCCAGAAAGATTTTTACCCCAGATCCCTAAATGGCCCCCTCAAGGATTGAACTCACAACCCTGGGTTTAGCAGGCCAATGCTCAAACCAATGAGCTCTCCATTATTTTCTTGAGATAAAGTATTTTTAAAAGTGTAAAATCTGTGTTTCATGTGTAAAAAAGATATGATATGAAAACACAAAAGGAAAATGGGCAGGGCTGTTGTACAGGTTTTTAATAGATTATTTTCCTATTAAAATCTATTACTATTGTACCATTTAAAAATTCAAAACACCAAAAAAAAAAAAAAAAGATACCAGCCTCAGATTCCTGATAGCACTCCATTTACCAGTGTTTTTCTTCCCTATTAGTGGGCTTGATTCCACTGAGAGGTCAATGAGATTACTCATCTGAATAAAGTTATGCACGTGTTTAAGTGTTTGGAGGACTGAACCCAGAGTATTAATCTCAGGTGTAAAATAAAGTGTTTTTAGAGCCATCAACGTCCAGTCTCTCACTAGAATTTTTACAAGAAAGTCTTCTGAACACATCCCTGAAGTTTTCAAAATAATAAAGGAAAGGAAGTTTACTTTACCCCTGATCCCTTTGGCATTGCAGTCTCATCAATCAACAGGCAAAGAATGTTGCAGGCAACTAAGAGGACTGAGATGGACTATAAAGAAATAGAGACATTCTGTCAATTCTGAAGGTTAACATTTAAACAATGTTTAATGTTATGTAATTTGGTGAAAATAAAACATCAATATATTTGTGAAGAAAATTTGAGGAGGGAAACAAACAGATTTCATATGGTTTAACATACACGTTACTAAAAACTATTAAAATTAGCCGCCAAGTAACTGAGAAACCTCTACATACCGGAAAAAAGATAGTAAAATTCTTACCGTCTCAATGAGCAGCAGTATCATAACAGCTGGATACACTAAATTCCTCTCCCACGCAGAAGCTTTTTTCCGCCGCTCTTTTCACAGGGGAAAAAAGCAAACTTAGTACCATAATTTGCGTAGTCTTATGATGGTCATTTTTACAGATTCATGTTCTAAGTTTACGTAACCTTCTAAAACAACTGCAGCCAAAAGGGCTGGGTACCAGTCAGTTGACAGAACATTTATATTAGAGCATAGCACAGAGTGGTACAAAACCAGGATGTCAAAACCATCATGAAGCCCCATTAAAGGAAGCCAATGGAGCTCCCGTAAGTCGGGTTTTATTTTTATCCGTGTCTAATGCTCACAGTTACCACATCAACGTAAGCTGTCAAATTGTACGGGTGTTTCTCTAGCATGGCGCAGTTTTGCAAATTTTTATTTTGTACGGCACACCCCGTCACATACTTGAAACTTACATTATTCCCTCATGCCCTTTTGGATAGCTCTATGCTCCAACAGGGTTCTGTAAGGGTGGTGTTACAGTAAATGCTGGGATATTACAAGGAGCATAAGCTGTGTATGTAGATTTTCATAGGATCCGAAAAGAAAAAGGTATAACAGTAAGGCCCTACTTGAATCGTGGGATGATCATCAAATAATTGCGGACAAGACATGGAAAAATTGCAGAAAAGTAATAATGGACCTTTATTAATAGCGGTATTTTGGAAAAAAATGAGTAGACCTGTTTGTTTAAGAAAATTTGCTGGAATGATATAAATATTCAAATATTATGTTATGCCTGCTAATTTTTTTTGATAACCAGACATTTTCTGTAACCTTATTACATTCATTTTTAAAAAAATGTGGCCAATATAAAATTTAGAAGACTTAAAGTCTTAACGAATTGCTGCAGAAATCAAGTCCAGTCACTTAGCCTTTTACATGGATTGATTGTTAGTGCAGCACTAATCGCATACTCAAAATGTATGCAAAATTGTGGACTGTGCAAATCAGCTAATTAAAATCAAAGTTGCAGCGGAAGCCTAATATTGCAGGATCAGCAATTTCTGCAATATAGCGAATGAAGTAGGGCCTTATATTACAGTCATTTATACTGAACAGTCCTCCTACTCTTGCCATTTTAGGTTAGTCAGCATATAGAACTATGATTAATTTAAAAATTAGATAATGGACATCACCATTTAGGCTAAAAATTTACATTTACTTACCACTCAGGTATCTAGGATACTGCAGTATTTCCCTACACTTAAAATAGTAATAACTGCAGTCTTGGATGCTATGCGGTAACTTGGAAAATGTCAATTTTAAGTAGCAAACATTGCATATAAAAGGGTGACACCCCTGACAAGTAAAGAAATGAAACAGGAGCAGAATGTTTTAAAAATGAAGAATTTTATTATTTTTGTTAAAGTCTCACTTAAATCACTCATTTTAAAAAAAATCTAGGGGAAAGTAGTGTCTCACTCATCCCAAATGATCAAAAGCATGCAAATGATGTATTAGATGCTATGGTGTTTGAACTGTATCTCTGTTTTAGGAGTGATATTTTAATATATCTTTCTACAGAAATATAAAAAGCAAAAGCAAAAATTCCCATTGCACATTTTCCAATTTATTTTGTTAAACATCTTTGCTGATGAAGTGCCATGATGATATGTTGTCTTATCTATCTGTAAAAACTCTAATGAGTATACTTACAAACATAGGCTTAGGATCACAACTGATTTCAGGCAACTGCAAATAATTTTGGTATGCATACATTAACAAATTTCATCTGATACCCTAAAGAAGGCTTCTTATTAAATTGCCAACTACAGGAAGCTATAAAATATAAAAGCTATATTACCTAATTTTGTTTTCATGCTCTTCACATTTTCAAGTTCCTGTCTCAGCTCCACTGTATTGTACTCCATAGTAGAAGACACACCTGTTCGAAGGCAAAGACATGGGGATTTTATTTTTTCAGACTACTAATATTCCCACAAGAGAAACTATTAAAACACTGTTTATATTTCATTTACAAGTAGTCATCTTACAATAGCAATACTCATCCGTTAGTTCTAGAATAGAAGTGGCTCTTTGGGATTTTGAAAAAAGCTTCCATAAAACATAGGTTTGATTGGAAGTTCTCTTGTTTTGTTGAGCAAGAGGTGTCTTTCACACCAGAGGCACCACAGAGCAATCTGCTGGGAACCCTTCCTATATCCCTAAGCAGCCATAGAGGGAATGAGAGAGAAAAGTAGATGGTGTTGAATGGTGTTGCAGAGAGTCAAAAATTATGGTACATGCCTGACGGACGGCAAGACTGCATTGTGCTGTTGTCTCAATACATGGTGACATACCATTATTCAAACCCTGCAATACAATCTCTGGTGACCCTTCAATATATTCAGGGACTTTCTACAAAGTGGAAGATGAAGTGGATCTCTGCCTGTAAGACTGACCATAGTTATTTTAAAGAATAACAATTTCAAAAGAATAGAATGGTTTCCTTGCCTTTGTGTTCAAGGAACACTGGCAACAGAGAACAACAACAATGATTTTATGAACCATCAACAAACTGCAGCTTCACATACAGCCTCTTACAAAACTGAACTGTGCCTTCAGTGGAGTTCCTTATATTTGCATAAGGAAGACATTTAAGTATCATGCTAGTCTTCCCTTTGCAATGCCTTTTTAGCCTCACAATATTTTTAACCAAATAGGTCAAAAGCTTAAAAAACAAACAAACAAAAACCAACAACCAGGTACTAGCAGGTCCTGTTGTGACCATCCATAGCTGATTCCCTTCAAAAGTATTCTGTACAAAACAACAGTTTATATAATTTTAGCAATCTGCCTCCCTTTGCTCAAGTTCATGCCCACTTGTTGGCTCTACAGGTTTGACAGCATAACTGGGGCCTTACATTAGAGCTATTTATGCAGTATATCATGACTTGTCTATGGATTGTTTCTTGTATTTGTATTCCTTGATCCGCGTTTTATGAAAAGTAGCCCTTCAAAAAAAAAAAAGTAGTAGTTTTGCCATTCATCTCTCTGTCTCTAGGTTTTAATACCATACTTGTCACCACAGTATTTCAATCTTTATACCTTGAACATTAAATTAGCAATTAGAGCAAAAGTTTGGATATTTCAATTCCCATAAGTCAAAAACAAAACGAAGCCATCCTTGATAGCAAACGGAAACAAGAACAGTCTGCAGAAATCAGGAAATATGGTTCCTAGTATGTCTAAGGGCTGGGGGAAGGCGGGGGGGAGAGGGCGGGGAGTAAGCTAACACTAGACTCATTCCCCCCATCCACTACCTGGCTCATCTCATGATCCTGTCTCCTCCGGAAGGTGGAGTAGGAAGCAGACCATTATACTCCCAAAGACCTCTACGCACAAAACCTGGTCACACATGGCACACCATATATATGGCTCCTGCTATAATAAGTATCTTGTCTACTCCATTGACCCACTCCTCATTCCTTCTGAAAAGGAGAACGTTTCCTAACCTAACATTAATAAAGAGTCCCAACAGAAATCATGATTCTCTGTGTGGTATTGTTTGTTTCTTATAGAAACAAAGGTATAACTCAAGTTGCTTAAAGTGATGCTGGACTGTAGTTGTAGTGGCATTGAGTACTTTGCTGAAGCACCCCCTTAGCACCAATCAGAACTATACACAACCTCACTAGTTTTATACATACTATTCAGGTTCTTATACCATGCCCATCACTGTGGTATTTCATGCCTTGTGAGGACACAATTTCAAAACACTGGCATTTTTTATTACCGAATATTAATATTGTTTAATTTCAATATGGTTAAACATTTATCCAAATATGTATTTCAATCAGTAATTTTCTTCTAGAAAAAGTTTAACTTCTGCTTTAAATTAACATGCTTAAGTTTTGTATCTACGCTATATAAAGAAATTTAAATTTAAAAACATTTTCTTCCTTAGCAAGAAGCCCAATTCTATCCTTGCGTACGCATAAACTCGCACTGACATCACTGAGAGTTATCTGGAAGTCACACTGACCCCATAAAAAGCCTAGTAATAGGGGATGAACAATAAATAAGTCCTGTAAAAGGTATCTAGTACAAAACTGTCTTCTCTTTATTCTAGATTTCCTGAATTATGTGAATCATAAGAATCTAATTTCTCATGTTTCCAATCCACTTTCTTAAAATAAATCTAAGTTTTTTAATTTATAATGGCCTTTAGTTTTGTAAGCTTTTATTTTGCTGTATGCTCTTGAAGTGTTGGTTTGAGAGGTCTAAAACTTTGCCTTATTCTCTTGTAAGGTACCAGACTTACGGAATGACTTCTATTCAGTTAACAAGTACTTTTAGTGTGAAATCCTGGCTCCAATGAAGTCAACAGCAAAATTCTGACTTTAAGGCTGAAATCTAGGCCCCATTAATTTTTTGTATAAAAGTTATAAGTATCAACTGCTAATTTTCTTTCTTTGCAATGTACTTGGAGATCATTGGAAAAAACCTCTATTCAAAAGCTATGTATTTTAATACCGAATTTTAAGGCTCAAACACAACTTCCAGTGACATCAATGGGAGTCTTTCCAACAATGTCCATGCTAGCAGCATTAGGCCCTTAATATCTACCATGACAGAGAATAGGAGTCATTCATGTGACACAGCTCTTGTAATTTTTCCTTAAAAGTGATGGCAAGTGGTTATTCTACAAAAGAATCATATTTTACAAAGGAGACAGTAAGGCAAAGTTTTAGATCAGTCAAAATACTATTTGATGAGGATGCAGCTAAATACTTAAAGGTCTACAACATATTAATTTATTTCAAACATGCACAAAGTTCAATGTCAGCATTGTCTAGCCAATAAATCAAATTAGTAGACAAAACTTGTTTGGACTAGTTATGAAAAATTAGAAGGGATTCTCCAAGAAAACCACAAAGCAGCTCATTTAAGGTCAATTTAACAGTATTATTCTGTTTTTCTTCCAGCCCCGACATAAGATTTCAGTACCTCAAAGGAAACTGTAAGAGTATCTATTTGCATTCCCCCTAGGTGATTGGCAGTTCAACACCAATTAGTTCAAAATTACACTGTTACTAGCGTGCAATAAAAACACCACCTTTCATCTTTCTTACATAGGTAAGGATACCTTCAGAGCCAATAACTTTGATCATGTAAGTATTTTTGATCCTGCTCCACCCGTCTCTTTGGATTCAGGAAAACTAATAGCTAAAGGCAACTTTTTTTTCTCTTTTAATATAAAAAAAAAGTCCCAGCTTTATTCTTCTTCTGTAGAAGTGATGTGGGTATTGAAACATTATATGCTGGAAACAGAAACACTTTCCCAGTATCTCTTCAATAACTAAAAATGTTAGGGTAGATATCAGAATTGTCAATTTTTTTTTCTTATAACCTCTGGCTGTTCATTAATGAGATATACAAGTAAACTTGTAAGAAGGTATAAAGGAATTAATATTTATAATTAAAATTGTGTAATGCTATAATTAGATATTTTAAAAATATGAAAGGATTTATGAAAAATTCAGCCTATTGAAACTCAGTCCCAAACACTTCAATTTGTAGCACTTATGGAGTATATATTTCAGAACACTTTTTATTACTTCGCTGATTAACTAACTAGGATTTTACTTAAATTAAATCCATTAATTGGGAAAGTAGGCTTAATATTACCACTAGTAAGGCTGCTGAAGAGCTGCTGTGTCATAGTTACTGCAAGTCTCCATTATAATGCATTATCTCAGGTATTTGTTATTGCAACAAAAGCAAATTCACTTAGGCAGTCTCAGTGGTATACCTGCAAGTCACAAATTTTGATCTCCAATGTCCAAGAGTCATATTTTACAATGCTACAATTAGTATAGCAGCTTACCATATACACCACTTTTATAAAAGAAAAATCATGTGATAAAGGTGAGTTGCTAAACAAAACACGTTTTGAAACAGACCTAGAAGAATTTCCCTGCAATCTCGTCTTGGAACCAAAAGTATAGATGCTTTAAGGGATTATAATTAGTATAGCTGAAGTTGTTTAAAATGAAAATAATTCTAACTTTTTGTTCAAAAACTAAAAAGATATTTTGTTTAATTCATTGCTGTGATTTTTAAGATCCAATTCCCCAACACTAAAAACCTTGTTAAAAAAACCCTTTTAAAAATAGACTGTTTTCTACTATTTGTATGTATTAAGAGACCTTTGTAGGGCCAAAACAAAGCTTCCACAATCTCTAGCTCTTGCCACACAAATGACGTTTCTATTTAAACTGTACTTTAATAATTACTAGCAAAAAAATTAAGAATAAAAAATGGCTTGCTTTATACAAAAAATCTCTCTACCTAAACCCTATTTCCACACTCTCACTTGAGCTATTGCTCAGCGAAATTCATCAACTTTCACTGGTACTTCCATCATCGTATTCTTTCTACTATATTAATTTAATATTTCATAAGTATATTTAGTGCAATTAGTTCCCCCACAATCTGAAAGATAATTGGTGTCCAATATGTCTCTTGATCCTACTTATACACAGTAAAAACTCAGTGTCACTGGCTTATAATATTATCACTTGTACAGTGGTGGAAAATATTCATTCCATTCAATTAATGAACTTTTTGCTCACTGATCACTTCACTTGTGGCTATAAGGTGTTTTTTCTTATCTCTACTGAAAGGGCATTACTACTTCTTGACTTTTCCCCAAAATATCAATACAAGCTCCTATAAATATAATTTTCCTTACAACCCTTTATCAGATATAATGCAATTTTTATTGTGAATTTTTATTACAGCACTGAGCTGTCTTTTTTGAAGCCTCTGTACGTGTTATCTGATTGGCACCAAAAATATACTTGGCACTGGACACTACGCAAAATAAAGATAGTACCTACTTTAAAAAGCTTACAGTCCAAAACACACAAAAGATGGGAATGATTTAGAGGTGGTTTGTTTTTAAATTATAAACTTCTTCTGGGCCTCACAAATAACCACTAATCGACACCTGAATTAAGTTGTATTAATTTTCCCTTACTTTTTATTGTAAATGTTTCTGTAATATTTAGATTATAGTTGAAGAGAGTAAGCAACTACAAACAGGGACTAGACCTGCTTCTGTACTTGTATAACATCTACTATGTATTGGACACTGTTGGGAACAGATAATACTAACAAATAATCATTTATAATATAGTTGCACAGCCTTGTGAGCAGGTGAAAACCAGCATCCAAAATATCATTTTCAGCCTTCCTATTATATTATCTTGGTGAATGGTTGATGTTATGCTAAGCAAACGGTAATGAATACTTGAACAACTAAAAGGCCATTTCTCCATAAAGTTTCTGTATACACCATAAATGTTGTCATGACAACATGAAATATTCAGCAACAAATATTTTACAGTTACTAGAGAACATCAAACACCAAGAACAATTATAATTACCCCATCATAGCTTCAAAGAGATTCACTGAACACACCTTTATGTGTTATGGGTCTAAAAAGCTCATCTATGCAGCAGCTGCTGTAAACACTATATGCAGTATACTCTCAACCTGCCTCAAATGCCTATGCAGGCATATGGGTGTTGCAATGTGATCACAAGGCCAGTAATCTCAGCTATTTTGGACCAGGATGGGGAGTGAATTCCAAAATTCCATAAAAGGAGAAGAGTTCAGAAACAGAGTATCCCCATAATTCAATCTATGAATTGCCCTTCGGAACTGAGGGCATGTCCACACTACCCTCCTTCTCTCGGAGGTGCGCTTCCTCATCAACAGTGCTTCCGGGGCAGTGGGGGCAGGGGGTAAGAGACTGGGCTCTCGGCTCCCTACTGGAGCCTGGGTGTCCCCAGGATTTTGGCTCCTGCTCCCTCCTGGGAGTCCAGCAGCCCCACCTCCCCGCGGCTCCCCAGTCTGGAAACCAGACTGTCCGGGCAGTCTCCCAGGCTCTTGACTCTCCACTGGGAGCCCAGCTGCGCCCAGCGGTGAACTCCATGCCTGGAAACCGGGAAGCTTCCAGGCTCCCAGTGGGGAACAGGGAGCCCTGAGTCTGGACAGCACCTAGGCTCCCCGCAGAGAGCAGGGAGCCAGGACCCCGAGGGGCAGCAGGACTCCCCGTGGGGAGCAGGGAGCCCAGGTGGCCTGAGCAGCAGCCTGACTCAGAGCATGGAGCCCGGGCAGCAAGCTGGGAGCTGGCACCAGGCTTTCTCGTCAATTTCACTTGACAAGAACGGCAGCCAATATAAGAAACCCGCAGTGTCTACATGGACACTACATCACCCTAACTACACCGACATAAGCCCTATACCTCTCGTGGAGGTAGAGTTATTATGTCGGTGTAGTAGGGCACTTACATTGATGGGGGCAAGGTCGTACTGTCTATTTTGTGTCGACCTAACTCTGTAGCATAGACCAGGCCTGAGTGAGCAAAGATTAGGAGAAATTGGCCCTAACAATAACCATCACTGGTTTGATGTAACTGTAGCTTTGACATCCCTTTCTCAAGTTCATAGACTCAGACTTTAAGGTCAGAAGGGACCATTATGATCATCTAGTCTGACCTCCTGCACAATGCAGGCCATAGAATCTCACCCATCCACTCCTGTAACAAACCCCTAACCTATGTCTGAGTTACTGAAGACCTCAAATTGTGGTTTAAAGACCTCAAGGTGCAGAGAATCCTCCAGCAAGTGACCCGTGCCCCATGCTGCAGAGGAACGCGAAAACCCCCCAGGGCCTCGGCCAATCTGATCTGGAGGAAAATTCTTTCCCAACCCCAAATATGAACATCAGCTAAACCCTGAGCATGTGGGCAAGACTCACCAGCCAACATCCAGGAAAGAATTCTCTGTAGTAACTCAGATCCCACCCCATCTAACATTCCATTCGGCATATTTACCTGCTAATAATCAAAGATCAATTAATTGCCAAAATTAGGCTATCCAATCACACCATCCCCTCCATAAACTTATCAAGCTTAGTCTTGAAGTCAGATATGTCTTTTGCCCCCACTCCTCCCCTTGGAAGGCTGTTCCAGAACTTCACTCCTCTGATTGTTAGAAACCTTCGTCTAATTTCAAGTCTAAACTTCCTAAGGTCCAGTTTATATCCATTTGTTCTTGTGTCCACATTGGTACTAAAACTTAAATAATTCCTCTCCCTCCCTGATATTTATCCCTCTGATATATTTATAAAGAGCAATCATATCTCCCCTCAGCCTTCTTTTGGTTAGGCTAAACAAGCCAAGCTCTTTGAGTCTCCTTTCATAAGACAGGTTTTCCATTCCTTGAATCATCCTAGTAGCCCTTCTCCGAATCTGTTCCAGTTTGAATTCATCCTTCTTAAACCTGGGAGACCAGAACTGCACACAATATTCCAGATGAGGTCTCACCAGTGCCTTGTATAATGGTACTAACATCTCCTTATCTCTACTGGAAATACCTCGCCTGATGCATCCCAAGACCGAATTAGCTTTTTTCATGGCCACATCACATTGGCAGCTCATAGTCATCCTGTGATCAACCAATACCCCGAGGTCCTTCTCCTCCGTTACTTCCAACTGATGCATCCCCAGCTCATAACAAAAATTCGTGTTATTAATCCCTAAATGCATGACCTTACACTTTTCACTATTAAATTTCATCCTATTACTATTACTCCAGTTTACAAGGTCATCCAGATCTTCCTGTATGATACATACACCTTCTCTGTATTAGCAATACCTCCCAGCTTTGCGTCATCCGCAAACTTTATTAGCACATTCCCACTTTTGTGCCAAGATCAGTAATAAAAAGATTAAATAAGATTGGTCCCAAAACCGATCCCTGAGGAACGCCACTAGTAACCTCCTTCCAGCCTGACAGTTCACCTTTCAGTACGACCCATTGTAGTCTCCCCTTTAACCAGTTCCTTATCCACCTTTCAATTTTCATATTGATCCCCATCTTTTCCAAATTAGCTAATAATTCCCCATATGGAACCGTATCAAATGCCTTACTGAAATCGAGGTAAATTAGATCCACTGTGTTTACTTTGCCTAAAAAAATCTGTTACCTTCTCAAAGAAGGAGATCAGGTTGGTTTGGCACGATCTATCTTTTGTAAAACCATGCTGTATTTTGTCCCAATTACCATTGACCTCAATGTCCTTAACTACTTTCTCCTTCAAAATTTTTTCCAAGACCTTGCATATTACAGATGTCAAACTAACAGGCCTATAGTTACTCAGATGACTTTTTTTTCCTTTCTTAAAACTAGGAACTATGTTAGCAATTCTCCAGTCATACGGTACAACCCCTGAGTTTACTGATTCATTAAAAATTCTTGCTAATGGGCTTGCAATTTCATGTGCCAGTTCCTTTAATATTCTTGGATGAAGATTATCTGGGCCCCCCGATTTAGTCCCATTAAGCTGTTCGAGTTTGGCTTCTACCTCAGATGTGGTAATATCTACCTCCATATCCTCATTCCCATTTGTCATCCTACATCTGTAAGGTCCTCATTAAAGACTGAGGCAAAGTATTTGTTTAGATATTGGGCCATGCCTAGATTATCCTTAACTTCCACTCCATCCTCAGTGTTTAGCGGTCCCACTTCTTCTTTATTTGCTTTCTTCTTATTTATATGGCTCTGGAACCTTTTACTATTGGTTTTAATTCCCTTTGCAAGGTCCAACTCTACATGGCTTTTGGCCTTTCTCACTTTATCTCTACATGTTCTGACCTCAAAAAGGTAGCTTTCCTTGCTAATCCCTCCCTTCTTCCACTCCTTGTAGGCTTTCTGCTTTTTCTTAAATCACCTCAGATGCTTGCTCATCCAGCTTGGTCTGCAACTCCTGCCTATGAATTTTTTCCCCTTTCTTGGGATGCAGGCTTCTGATAGTTTCTGCAACTTCGACTTGAAGTTATTCCAGGCCTCCTCTGCCTTTAGATCCATAAATTCTTCAGTCCAATCCACTTCCCTAACTAATTTCCTTAATTATTTAAAGTTAGCCCTTTTAAAAGCAAAAACCCTAGTCCCAGATCTATTTTTGTTTATCCTTCCATCTAGTTTGAACTGAATTAGCTCATGATCACTCGAACCAAGGTTGTCCCCTACAACCATTTCTTTTATGAGGTCCTCACTACTCACCAAACCAAATCTAAAATGTCACGCCTCTTGTTGGTTCTTCAACTACTTGGTGAAGGAATCCATCAGCTATAGCATCCAGGAAAATCTGAGCCCTCTTATTATTACTAGCACTTGTCCTCCAGTCTATATCTGGGAAGTTAAAGTCTCCCATGATCACACAATTCCCATTAGTGTTTACTTCATTAAAAAGATTAAAGAGGTCTCTATCCATATCCAAATCGGATCCCGGCGGTCTGTAGCACATCGCAAGCACTATCTCAGGGGAGGCTCTAGTAACTTTCTTTCCCAATGTGATTTTTGCCCAGACAGACTCTGTCTTATCCATTCCATCACTTCTTATTTCTTTACATTCTACCTCATCATTGATATACAATGCTACTCCACCACCTTTGCCTTTATTTCTGTTTTTCCTAAAAAGTACATAGCCTTCAATACCTGTACTCCAGTCATGACTACTATTCCACCATGTTTCTGTTATCCCTATAATACCTGGTTTCACTTCCTGCACCAGTGGCTCTAGTTCCTCCATTTTGTTACCTAGGCTCCTCGCATTAGTGTACAAACATCTTAATTTTTGCCGTTTGCCTTCACTGACATTCTTTACCCGATTAGGCACAGACATTCTACCCCCAGTATCACCTATTAGACTGGTATCTACACTACCCTTCCTCCTTACGTCCATTCTCATATCCACGGCTGTATCCTTTCTTACTTTGTTTTCTTCCTTCTCAATGTTAAATTCCAGTGTGGAGATTACCTGGACATCTCCCAACCATCTCCCCCAAATTCCTAGTTTAAAGCTCTCAATCAGTTGTGCCAGCTTCCATCCTAGAAGTCTATTTCCCTCCTTACTCAGGTGAAGTCCATCCCGAGAGAACAGTCCTCTGTCCATGAATGCTTCCCAGTGGCCATACATCCCAAAGTTCTTCATCCATAAAAAATGGCAAAATTGTTAAGTCATGATATATCACAAATCTTGTAATTTTAGGGGAGGAGCTGGGGGGGGGGAGATTAAGTTTCTCATGCCAGAAGAAGTTCAGGAATTTTATGATGTTTGACTTTACTAAAAATGGCTATGATTTCCCACTATTCTTAAGACTGAAGCTACAGGTCGCAGGTAGTAATGAAGGTCATTATTTCCCTACAATCTTTGCAGGTGGAAGTGAGGCTGCCTCTAGTAAAGATGGGTACCAACCCCCATAGTTCCTGAAGGAACTGAATCCAAGCTATCCTCTGTTGACTAATACACACTGGCTAGCATACATATATAGTATGCTGACAAAACTACCCACAATATTTATTCCAAGCAGTTAAATATGCATATTATTAAACATTAATATAGCAGTTATCTAGTCCAAATTGGCTTGTATCTTTATTATAGTCCTGTTCGCTTACGCTAAGTATTCCATATCACCTTGCGTTAGCTGAAGTAAACTTTGGTTTAAGTAGATAGGAAAACTGTCAACATAATGATATATAATTGTTCCCTCATAGCAAGAGTAGAGCATTACTCTCACAAATCTATCCATCCTGGCATAGGCCTAGAAAGTGTCTTCATGCCTCTTAGTATGTGGAATGCATGGGTTTTCGAACAAAAGATAAAGGGAACACCATGGTACCAGAAACAAACAAGGTAAAAAGTTGATTAATTGAATCCAGTTTCAGGTAACTTATACTGGTAAACATGTGTAACCAGGATCTGAATGAGCTCTCCCCTGACATCTAGTGATGAGCTGAGGAAGGGGGTTTGCATGGGCACACCCATCCTGGTGTTTGGCTGGTGTTGGATCAAAAGTCACTTTGCTGTTGGGGCAGAGGTACTAAAAGGGTTGTTATTCTTGTTGTGTGAACGAAGGGCAGCTGAACTGTGCTTGGCATACCCTGATTGAGGGACTAACCCTCAACTAAACTGCAGGTGGTAGGCAGGGGACCTAGGTGCCAAAGCCCAGGGGAGTGGACAGAGAGTGGGGACAGGTACTTGTACCTGGTGATGTGGGCCCTACCTAAGAGTCCTAGACACCATTTGACCATTTCTCTCTCCACTGTGTAATAACAGAGAGGATTAAGACTCAATTGAGAGTCTTGTTGCACACCAATAGAACTGAAATCATGGATAACCCAGTCTAAGCATTAGGCCTGCTTTGGGACAGTGTCTCTGATGCAAGAAACTGCCCAGTCTGCACTAGCAATGAGGCTTCCCCATTAACAGCTGAAATCACAGAGTTGAAATCACAAATCTGAAATCACTGAAAGCTATGTTAAGTGACAAGACGTTCCAGAACGGCAGAGAGGTTGGACAGCAAACATCTGGCAGAGAGTGGGAGATGAGCTCACACAGATGCACCTCTGGCCTCTAGGTCGTCCCTGACCAAGGACAACAACTGTGAGTGAGGTGTGGTGCAGGGAGAAAGAAGGGGCATGTTAAAAGAACTTTTAGTTGCTGGCCTTAATAACCTGAGGCAAAAGGACATTGCCCAACCTACTCTGGGGTGGGACTTTTGCTTATGGCTTTAAGTTTATGAATCCTGCTTGTTGCGTTTTCCCAAATTAATGTCGGGTTACTTCCCTCTTTTTATTAAAAGTTTCTTTTCTACACTCGGACTCAGTGCTTGAAAAAGGGGAAGTGTTGCTTCAGAGGCGCTGAGTGGGTGGTGTGTCCCAGGTTAATGAGTGGGGGCTCGAGCCAGTTTTGTGTTGTATCGTTGAAAAGGAACCCCTAGATATTGAACCTGGCCTTTGTTGCTGCTGACTACAACTGGCAGAAGGGTTGCACAAGTAAGGTATAAAAAGATGGCTTTAAGATCATAACTTTGGGGAGCATATCTTCTGTGTAAGGTGAATGCAATATTGCCACACAGGACTGCTCTTTGGAGACTGGTATCGCATAGAACCTTTTTCCTGTACCATATTAATAAACCAGATAGACACTGATTATTTGGTCTCGAGCATATTGTATAACAAACCAAAGTGTGGTCAAGCAATTCATTATACAATTTATCTACACCTTGATGAAGATGGCAGCACTGCATGTCCCAAACAGAAAACAACAAGGGGACAAGGGAATATAGAGTGAAGACTGAAGGTAAGAATGCAGGGAAATAGGGCAAGAGAATATCAGTGAGGGCGGAAGACTGAAGGGAAAGGGAGGAAAAATCCAGTAGAGTAGAGTTTGCAGGAAGGGGTTGACAAGAGGTTGGCATAAGAGGAAGATAATAAAGCCTTCCCTGAGTGATTAGAGTGAGACACCACCAGGCTGAGTGCAGGACCGATGTATAAGGGCTTTTTTCTACTCTGAAAATGGTCACACAAATAGGGATGTATGGCTTCTTCATTGGGTTAAAAACAGAACAATTAAAAAGGTAAACCAAAACACAATTTTTTAAAAAAATCATGATTTTTAATAGACTAAATTTTTTTTTAAATCTTAGTTTTTGCAACATCATTATACACATGTACTTCACCAATAACTGTTTATGAAGTGCTTTGAGATCACATGAAAGACACAGCATAAGAGCAAAGTTACACTAAAATGCAGGAATTACTTAAAAATTTCTGAACCTACTGTAATGGATTACTTTAAAATTCTCTGTTGGGAGCCTCTGGATTGTGGAAAGCTGCTCTGACATGTAAAATTTAAGTTAATAATTCATTAAAAAATAAATCAAGGATCACCAAGTGATCACTCATCTCCTAAGCTTACAAAATGCAAAAATCCTTCCTCTTTACAGTACCCGGTGTCTTATTAGTAACTGGATTCCTCTCCAAATTAGACTAAGAATTTACTTATAGCAATTTAGAAATATGTTTGATTGTAGTGGCAAAACAACTGACTTGTTGCCAATTAGTCTGAGACTTCACATCACAGACAGACTTCCTGAACACGATCAGAAAACCACCAATAACAGATATCATCAAATAAAACCGGAAGGATCCTCATGGTCCTGTGCAAGTAGAGGCATGGAATAGTTGAAACAAGGGAAAGCAAACAGCTTCTAGGACAAGGTAAGAGAACCAACTTATTTTACGGTGAAATGAACACTCAAGACCAGGAAGTGCTGTTTTTCTCTGGTTTAAATATTATATTATTATACAACACACGTACCATTTATCCTCCTCTGGATTGCTTCTTCCTCTAAGGTGATGATGTACATCTGTTCATCCAGGTCTTCAAGGATCTGAAATTAGAAATGCAAATGCTAATTGATATACACATTCATTTACATGCGATATCTTGCTTGTCTGAATTTATTAATCTACTTTTTGAATTAAAACCTACTTTTTAAGAAAATATAAACATTACTGGTACAAGAAGGCTGCATAAAATATTAACACAATGTCTACGATTAAAAGATACTCACAACTCCAATTACAATCACATGGTTAACTTTCCCATAAGCTTTCCTTTTGGTCTGAAACTTTGTTTAGTCTCAGTCCAAAGGAATTTGGGAGGAAGGGAGGCTAGGAGGAGTTTAAGCTAAATGCAGTCATTTCAATTACACCAAAACAAAATTTTTTTTATATCATCTTGTGCACAAAAAAATCAAAAAATGGCCAACAACTTATCAAACTTCACATTTGACTAGACTACAATAAGGAAGAATCGCAGAGTTTGTAAAAACAATTACTGTAAAGTTTACATGACAAAACAGTTTTCACAGAGTCTGACATTTCAAAAGTGGCAAAATTGCCAGCGAAGTTATGAAAAAACATGCAATTTTAGTCACATTGTTAGGTTTTGTGTATCTACAGAGCACTTGAGCTTAAAAAAATTAATAGGTGTGGAAATGCTTAATACTCTCCAGTGTCACAGATAGGGTTTTACCAGTCATTTTATTCCCAAAAATACCAGGCAATGAAATTGAAAAAAATTAATGCTCTCCCACTGTCATCTCCATGCCTTCTTTCATGCAGCACTCATGTATAGTATAAGCTTTCCTGAATTCACACATAAGGCCACTACCACATCCACACATAAGTCCCTCTTACAGACTCATTTCTGCCATGCTGCCTATAGTGAACCAAGTTCCCTAGTACCATAGGCGCAGACTTCTGCTCGCACCAGTGGGTGCTTGACCCATCTCTGCCCCCAGCCCCGCCCCCTCCAGCCCCTGCCCCACCCCATTCCAACCCCTTCCCCAAAGTCCCTGCCCCAACTCCACCCCCTCCCTGCCCCTATTCTGACTCCTTCCCCAAATCCCCGCCCCTGCCCCGCCTCCTCCCCTGAGCATGCCACGTTCCTGCTCCTCCCCCTCTCTCCCAGAGCTTGCTATGCCACCAAACAGCTGTTTGGCAGCAGCAAGCGCTGGGAAGTAGGCGGAGAAGCGGGGACGCGGTGTGCTCAGGGGAGGAGGCGGAGCAGAAGTGAGGTGAGGTGGGGCGGGGTGGGGAGCATAGCTGCCGGTGGGTGCAGAGCACCCACTAATTTTTCCCTGTGGGTGCTCCAGCCCCGGAGCACCCACAGAGTCAGCGCCTATGCCGAATACATAAATTCCCTATTGCTTTTCTCCCTCCCAAACTCTCTCATTTGTTCTTCGACTGTGAGAAGTGTTTGGAAAGTATCTAATACATAGTGGGCATTACCACAAATAAAAAATAGCAATTCTTGTAGTGTTTAATTCAACCCTAGTGCATACAATATATTAAAGCTGGTCAGTTAAGTTGGAAAGAACAAATACCTCCACAGAAAAGTTTTATGAAGAGCACAGATAACATGCTATGAAATCAAGACATTTTATTTCTTACCTATTCAATATTTCTATACTAATTATGAAAACTTGGCGGAATTAGACATCAAAGTTACTATCCATGTTATATGATTGCATAAATTCAGTGATTCTAGAATAAGTAAATACATATGGTTTACAGAATCAGGCATTATAAATTTAAAAAGTCATTTAAAAACAAAAACATGCAAAATATTTTATAATCAATCCCAATAGGAGCAACTCAGGCTTAAGAAGACTTATGTAAATGCTTAAATTTTAAGCATGTTAGTAGTCGCCTGATTACTAAAGTTAGCACTTGTATAAATCTTTGCTAAACGGGGGCCACATTGTGTAAAACATGGGGCATTGGTTTTAAAGTGCAGATACCAGAAAGTTTTGCAATCCAGTAGCACAATCAATTATCATTGTTTAATATGTGCAAAAATTATTTTGCAAAAAGAAATTTGTCTGAATATGGCTATGTTACTGTACCTTCTATTTTAAAATATTATCAAAAGTGTAGAAATATATTGTACTTACTGTTGGCTTCACCAGCAACTGACCCATCACTGTAAACATTCGTGAAAGCCCCACTGGCGTGCATACTGCGGAGGAAAAGATATAAATAACCTTGATTAGAAAATGTACAGTAATTATATCAACATTATGAACATACCCTTCCATATAATTGAATACTGTGCTTTTTCTGCTACATTTTGATCAGACTTCTGTAATCCACCATCACACAAGAAATATCACAGATATTACAGAATATTGAACAATCCCCTGGGCCTAGTTCTGAGATTACAAACTGGTGATCCAAAACTTTTTACCAGCATGGAGTAGAATGTCATCAAAGAGCCCTTCATTTGTTTAAGCTGGCTACTCTTTACATATCTGCTGCCATATACTTTGAATAAATGGTTAACTGCGGCTTTACAGAAATACATGAATGTAGATTTGCTTCCTATCTTATTAAGCTGATAATAGCTTCAGTAAATTTCTCACAAATTTTTAAAACCGCCTCTCATTTCATACACTACTAATGAAAACATTACCACCAAAAAGCCTTTTAAACTAACAAGTTAGGTGGTTCTTAGGAATGGTGTTTGCACACATTTGGGTAAGAATGACCATTAGCTGCCAGTTGTAACAGATCTCCAGTGTTGAAAAGTCATGAAGAACACCTTTGCCTTCAAACTGTGTAGAACACGTGACTATGTGGGAGATGGTGGAGGTGATGATTTGGAAAGTGGGAGAGGCGAAGACCTAAATTTATGACGTTCATTATTAGAAAAGGCATTCTTGTTTAACAAGAAGGTATAGAAGAATGAAATGGATTGTTCCTTTCCTTTTACTCTATTTTTATTAAACAGTATTTCAGTACGAACATTAAGAGTTATGTAAAAAATTTCAGACTTAGTGCCTAAAATCAGACAGCTAAATCCAAAGTTCTTCAGGTCTGATGAAGTGACAATTGCTGGCCCTGTCCTTTGTAGTGAGCCAATTAAAGAATTCGCACAATGGCTGTACACTTTTCATCTAAAACTCAGACAAAACTCCTGACAGTCAAAGGGAGAAGGCCACTCTCCCTTTCTTAGTAACTGCAGGGAAACATGGTTCAAATGATAAGGGAACTGTGGGCTCTCACTGGGATCTATAGCTTTACATCACCATTCCCCTCCAATGGGGGAGAAAGTCATACTTTAAGTGGCTCTGGCTGATCAGAGGTAGTGACTGGATGTACGATAGTCAAATGATCCACCACTAAGACTGGCCAGGACCCAGGTCCAGGTCACAATGGCCAGTGGTCAGGGATTTTCCTTTCTGGGTATATAAGGAGACATTTCAGGTGCAACAGGAGGGAGAATTGTCTAATGACTGTAGCATGAGACTGAGTTCTGGATCAATTCCTGTCCCTGACTTGTGCAATGTCGGGTTTTTCCCCAACACTTTGTAAAAATGTGGATACCTTGTAAGAAGCATGAGGATTAGTTCATTTCATTTGAAAACTGCTTTGAGGTCCTGAGGTCCTAAGATGAAAGATACTAATTCTATTGGCTTACATATTTCAGGAACCAAAAGTTTGAGGTATAAGTTTTTAAAGAGAAAAACCTCCATGGGAACACAAATCAACCACTAGCAAAATAATTTAGAAAAAATCTAAGTGAAAAAAGCACTTGGGAAAGTGTCATAATACCTCTAATTCATTCTTTTTTCATCCTCAAGTTATATGCAGTAAATTCACCTGAACCTCCTATGAACTAAAAATATTACTTTTCTTCTACAATAGTCAGGAAAATACTTACAGAGAAGTAATAAACATCCCATCAACGATATACAGGAATATAAATAAGGGAGGTAGAATTCCCAAAGATCTGTAAAAAAAAATTTCAACACAGTGATAGCCTATTAAATATATGCTGTTTATGCTCTATTTGAATCTATTTACTAGTAGTTAGCAAATACTAAGAAAATTTAGTTTTGAGACTGACTGGCTTAAACTTAGATCTTTCCTTAAGTTAGAACAATTTAAGGAAATTACTTTTTCAGGATTGCACAATAAGATTTAAAAAAGTAAATAAAAAATTAAGCAGTTTATAAAATTGTGAACAACAATCTCCTTGACACTTTGGGAAGAAAAAAACAATATCTTAAAAACTTCTTGAAGAACGTACTTCTAACATTAGGTATGTAGACACTGTGAGCAAGAAAGCTGAATTTCTTCAGTATACCATAAGAATCGTGTAAAAACACTAGCTGAATGCAAAAATCAGGTGCTGATTGGGAATGGGTTACATTTGTTCAAAGTAAAAAAATTAGTGCAGTATGGGGATTTACTATAAATGAATTTTAATTGAAAACATCAACTTCTATGCTGTACACAGCTAAACTTATTTTTAAAAATATTCCATACCATACAAAGACTCCATACTGGTAGCATCATTGTCAATGAGAGCTGAAGCCACCCACACTATTCCAAGGACAAGCAGCCCAAGAAGAATAAGCATAACAAGTGTTTCCAAAATACGTGCTCTGATCCCCTAGGAAAAATAAAACATTTTCAATATATTCAAATATTCTGAACATAAGGAAAATTAAATAAGAATTATTATACAATTTCACACACACATACATACATATTATATATATATATATATATATATATACACACACACACACACACACACACACACACACACACTTTAAGAGCCCATGCAAGGTATTTTTACACACAAGGGAAAAAGCATCTAAGGGCTTATAACTTCATACTGCCTAGACTAGCTTTTTCCCTTAAAACCATAGAAAATTGTTTAAAATTACTTAAACTTTACAGTTCTCATTAATCTCATTATTCTATAAAAAATTCTTTATACCTTATGATTTTGCTAGGACAGTTTTAAAAGATGGATTACTTTTCTAATACTTTCAGCCAACAAAGTGGATTAGCAAATTTTTATCTATGATTCCAATCAAAGGAATGGAAAGCCAATTATGGCAAATAGCCAAATAGTCCAGCCAACATTAAGCCCTGCATAGGTACAATGCACCAATCTACTTAAAATAGTCTTCCACTGTAATTGCTTCTGCACCATTCCTCACAGTCTACAGAGCCCTCAAGTGTACAGTTAGAGTACTACTCACTATCTAGCCACCTATTGTTGCTGCAGTTATATCAATTACGTCAGATTTCTAATGTGCCCAACACTGGGTGGAACACTCTTCATCTCGAACAAACATACACCACACAAGCATATAAAAAGATCTCTATGATACATACACGCACAAAGTATAAAAGGCTATATTAATGCATTGTTAAGTTTGCAAATTTAAACAGAATATACAAGAGAATACATTTAGCAGTCTACTCAATAATAAATGTTAGTATTACTATGAGAACCTAAAATTTTTCTTTACACATCCCTAACAATGTAAGTAGCCCTGCAATTACATTAACAGCTTTTAATTTAATTTTCTTGGTTTTCCTGAAGAAACCTTCTCCTTTGAGGATTTTCAATACAGGTCCCCCTCTACCCTCAATCCTGCTGTGGTCACAGCTTGTCTGAGGGTTCTGCCTTCTGTTGTCTGCACACGTGCATCCCAAGTGTGTGAACCTGTACTGAAAAATCTACTCTAAGAACTAGTTACCAGTGAAAAAAAAACAGCTACTCGCCTTCCTGTAACCATTGTTTGAGACATGTTGCATATATCCATTACACCATATGTGTGCATATGTCTTGTGCCCATGCCAGAGATTTCCCTAGCAGTACCCGTAGTGGCAGCCCCGCACGCATCACAATTGCCTTGTGCTTCCAGCTGAGGATATAAAAGCTGGATCCATCCCACCACTCCTTCAGTTCCTTCGTGCTGGGATCCTGATGATAGACTACAATGGGTTGGGGAAGGAGGGTGGGTCATATAATAGACATGTGCAACGTATCTTTAACAACAACAGTTACAAGAAGGTGAGTAATCATTTCTTTTTTGAGTGTTTGTATATGTCCATGGATTGGGGCTAGGAGTCTCATCATAAGAGGAGTTGTACGAACGCTTTTCCCCATTCACATTTTCCCTTGATGCAGTTGTACATTCATAGTGTCTAGAAACCATATGGACCAAGAATCACGTTGCTGCTCTGCAGACATCACAATAGGGATATTGTCCACAAATGCCATGAAAGCAGGAGTGCTCTGACCAGGTCTAGTAAAAGATTATACCTCACCCACCTTGTCTCTCTAATATTCTGGGACAAACATGGCTACAACAACACTGCATACTGATAGGTTCACAGATGACGAGATACCTTTGGCAGCATAGCACATGACAATGTAGCTGGTATCCATTTAGAGTGTCATTTAGCTGTAATAGGATGACCTTTCATTCATCTTGCATAGGATATGAAGAGCTGGGAAGAAATTCCACAGGACTTTGCTCTGTCCAGGTAAAAAGCTAAGGTTCACGGCACATCTAAAGTATACAATTTTTATTCATCCCTGTGAACATGTAGCTTTCGAAAAAAGACCTACAAGTAATAGACTGATTTAGGTGGAAATCAGATACCACCTTGGGAAAAAAAACTTAGGGTGCAGCCTAAGCTGCACCTTCTCCTTGTAAAATATAATATATGGGAAATCTGTTACCAGTCACGCGAAAGCTCTCCCACTCTTCTAGAAGAACTGATGCCCACTGAGAAGGCCACTTTTGCTAAGAGGTATAACAAAAAGCAGGAAGCTAAGGGCTTAAATGGATGATCCACATAAGGGAGGACAGGACTAAATTCAAGTCCAAAGGTGGAGCTGGATCCCTGACTGGTAGAAACAGCCTAATTTAGGAATCTGGTTGTCATAAGATTAGAGAAAACACTTACTGTAAATACATGGGTAAAAAGCTGAAATTGCTCCCAGGTGTGCCTTAATGGAACTAACTACTAGACCTGACTCTCGCAGATGTAAAAGATGATTCAAAGAATTCTAGACTATGGGCTATGTAGGAGAGTCACTGTGGCTAGCTGCCCAGATGGAGAAATGCTTCAATTTAAGAATGTAAGTAGCTCTTATGGAAGGCTTCCAACTATTAAGCAAGACAGTCTGGAGTGCCACTGACCAGTGCCCCTCCTTTATATTTAACCATGGATGAACCACACCAGAAGGTGTAGCACCTGAGGCGCAACATTTGCCCGAGATTCTGGGATATCAAGTCTTTTCTTAGGCTACATCTACACTACGGGGGGGGGGGGGGGATTTTAAAAAGCCAAAACTTCTACGTGAATAGCTATGTATCGCAGCCGACTTACCCCGCTGTGAGGACGGCGGCAAAATTGACCTCTGCGGCTTCCCGTCGACGGCGCTTACTCCCACCTCCGCTGGTGGAGTAAGAGCGTCGATTCAGGGATCGATTTCCGCTGGTGGAGTAAGAGCGTCCCGAGAGGTCGATTTCTACCCGCCGATTAAGGCGGGTAGTGTAGACCCAGCTTAGTGGCAGACGCAAGGGTTCTTAGGTGGATAGCCTTTGCAGGTCCGAGCACAAGGCTGCCTTGGCCAGGCTAGAGCTATGAGGATCATTCTACCTCATTCTTGCTTCAGCCTGACAATAACATGGGGGAAAGTGTCACACATACAGCAAGCCTATGCCCCACAGGAACAGAAAGGCATCCAAGATGAACTGGGACTGTGACCTGCTCTTGGACAGAACTGGGGACATTTCCTATTTTGTTGAGCTGTGATCCACTGTCAAAAATCCTCCTAACCAAAACATTAATCCTAGAACAGCTATGTTGAGAAACCATTCATGATCCAGACTGAAGGACCTCCTCATGTGGTCTACCAAGCTATTCTAAACACCCAGCAGGTGAGATGCCTTGATGGCCTGGCCCTGAATGTGTGGCAGGAACTGTTGCCATGCTTGGAATATTGCATGCAATTCGAGAATGTTTATATATAACCTTGCCTCATGGGTGTTCCACAAAGCCTGAGCTTGAAATCACCCAGATGAGCTCCCCTCCACGTCGCTGAAGCATCTGTCATCAAAGTCATGGAGGGAGAAATGGAGATTTCCCCTTACATACTGTCCTGACTCATCCAACAATTCAGAGACAGTAACACTCTGTCTGGGATGAATACTAACTTATCCAGTTTGTGAACATGAGGGTGGCAGATTGACTTGAGCCATGTCTGCATTCCCCAGAGGTGCAGCCTAAAGTGAGGGGTCACGTGTACAAGCAGCCATGTGACCTAGGTGCCTGAGGCAATTCCTCACTGTGATTCATTGGTGTTCTTTGAATGACACACAGAGGTCCGCTATAGACAGAAACCTGGGATTAGGCAGGTAAGCCCTGGCTGAGGTCGAATCCAGGATCACCCCAATGAACTCGTCATCTCTTTGAAGAGATGACAAAACTGGCTTTTCTCTGTTTATTTCAGGCACAAGCTGATAAACAAATGGAGAATTGGATAGATACTGGTCCCTACCTGATGACAGGAGTGATCCCGTACCAACCAGTTGTACAGGTATGAATGCCCTCCAGTGGAGACAGGCTGCCACCACAGCCATATTTGGTGAAAACCTCACTGATGACAATAGTCCAAAGGATGCAATGGTTAACTGGTACAGTTTTTCCACCTATCATAAGCCTTAGGAACTGCCTTTGGCCAGGGCAAATTGCCACATGGAAGCTGACATCCTATAAATTTAGGGCAGCATACCAGTCTCCTAATCTAGAGAGGGCTAGAAAAGAAGCAAGGGAAACCACATGGAACAGCAGAATATTCATAAATGATCTGGAAAAGGGGATAAACAGTGATGTGGCAAAATCTACAAATAATACAAAATTACTTGAGATAGTTAAGTCCAAAGTTGACTGCAAAGTTACAAAGGGATCTGACAGAACTGGGGGACGGGGCAACAAACTGGCAGATGAAATTCAATGTTGATAAGTGCAAAGTAATGCACATTGGAAAAAAGAAATCCCCACTGTACATACAAAATGATGGGGTCTAAATTAGCTGTTACCACCCTAAAAAGATCTTGGAGACATTGTGGATAGTTCTCTAAAAACCATCTGCTCAATATGCAGCAGCAGTATAAAAAAACCAACAACAACAGTATATTAGGAACCATTAGGAAAGGGATATAGAATAAGACAGAAAATACCACAATGCCACTATATAAATCCATCCTACGCCCACAGCTTGAATATTGAATGCCGTTCTGGTCACCCCATCTCAAAAAATATATATTAGAATTGGGAAAAGTACAGAGAAAGGCAACAAAAATGATTAGGGGCATGGAACAGCTTTCATATGAGGTGAGATTAAAAAGGCTTGGACTGTTCATCTTGGAAAAGAGACTGCTGAAGGGAGACAGGATATAAAATCATGAATGGTGTGGAGAAAGTGAATAAGAAAATGTTATTAACCTCTTCACGTAATACAAGAACCAGAGGTCACCTGATGAAATTAATAGGCAGCAGGTTTAAAACAAACATAAGGAAGTATTTCTTCACACAGTACACAGTGAACCTGTGGAACTTGTTGTGAAGACCTCTAGCAGGGTGGTCACCTCACTCCTGCCTGGAAGGGCTTAAAGCAGCCAGGGAGAGGGCTGTGGCAGAGAAAGGCTGGGCTGATGGGGAAAGCAGCCACAGCTGAAGCCAGAGCAATCAGGGCCCAGATGGCCCTTATAAGAGGGCAGTGGGCCAGAAACACAGTCTCTCTCTGCTATCAGAGAGAGAGGGGCCTGGCTGCTGGGAAGCTCAGGGTACCTAGAGTGAGGCAAGGCTGGAGAAAGGCCAGAGGGGCTGGGGAGCTCCAGGCTAGCAACTACCCAGCTGCAGGGCCTTGTCCAAGGCCCCATAGAGGTACTGGGTTGCAGAGAAAGGCAGCAGGCCCCAAACCCCCTTGCCTGTGATGAGTGGATTATACTGCAGTCTGCCCCAGGGAGCGGGGGCTAGTTGGTGACTGTCAGTAGTCTATGACTGAGGCGAGGTGGGGATAGGGGGGTGGGGGTTCCCCAGGGAGGGGAGACCCTAAAAGTGAGGAGTTACTGCCAGGGGCAGCACCCCAGATAACGGGGCACCGGAGTCCAGGGAGGGATGCAGGGGCCCAGCAGTAGTGGGACACCGGCCTGCAGAGGGTGCTCCAAGGCTGGAAAATGAGCTAATTCCCAGGACACCAGCAGGAGGAGCCGCAGGGGTGAGTCGCCTGCATTGCTACATAGGAGCAGCCCCATTTGTGCCCTGGTTTCTTCATGCTCCCACCTGAGGCTATAATAGGAGGAGCTTTCCCAATCCTCCTTCAGTTCCTTCTTACTGTCTGTGGTCCAGTCGGAGCATATCTGTACTTTCCAGCCTTGTCCTCTGTGGACAAAGTTGCTTATAGTTAGCCTTTTTAAACTGATGGTGCTTGGTCTGCCCTTTGATCATCCTTTTTTCTTTATTAGTTTTTTTTTTTTTTCCTTTCCTTTTATTAGGCTCTGGTGGCCTCTGGTCCACACCTATCATGTAGAACCTATGCCAAGGTGCCCTGGCTTTAAGCCCTGCTCTAGCTGTCGTAAACCAATGTCTGTTAGTGGCCTACACTCTCACTGCTTAAAGTTTTGGGTGAGGGTCATGTCAGAGATAGTTATCCAATCTTCCGGGACTTCAAATCTAGAATGAAGAAGCAGAGAGAATACCACCTTAGATATAAATTTTCCTGGAGGCTGCTCTTCACCCAGCATCAGAATCCCCTTGAATGGTAAAAGGGAGATCACTGACCACTCCCTCTAGGAGTGTTCTGCTGGTCTCGCCAGCGGACAGAGACCATAGGAGATCCCTTTCATCAGAGCCATCCTCTTCGAGGCATAATAGCTCTGACCACTCCTGTCCTCTGAAGCATAAGAAGACCGCATCTACTTCTCTGAAGCCCTCAATATGGAACTTCTCTGCAGCAGAAGGCCATTTTGGCACTGATGGTAGAGTGCACTGTTTGGCTTGCTGCTCCCCAGAACCAGCTCACAGTGGCTCTCTAAGAGCCGACCTGTTGATTTTCATTCCCATCTCAGGACTACTGAGGGCAGCTACTTCCTTGGTGACATCAGTAGATCCATTTTATCGCCGCTTATGGAGGAGCAACAATCCATTTTGATGCCAACACCACCAGAGGCCTATGTGGCTGTGAGAGATCTATTGTGCCTTTGGTACCACCAACACTGCTGATTTTGGGCAAAGATCCTCTACCAGCACCGTTGCATGTTCCGTGATCATCGGCACCAATGTCAGGGGCTCTGGTGGCCCCATCAGTCTCAGGTTTGGTACTGCCCTTATTGGCCTCTTTAACAAGGTTGTCTGGGACCCTGATACCAGCTTAGCCTCATCACATAGCACTGATAGCTAGGAACCTTTCAATGCTGCCGTTAGTACCACAGTCTTGACGTAGATCTAGATTCTGGCCTCCAAGGACTCCTCTTGGTTCCTCACTACCATGGCTTTTGGAGTAATCTTACTCCTGGTCAGAGTCCAAAGTGGGTTCCCGGGTCTCTCACTTCAGAGAGTCCAGGGCCTCCTCCAGAATCTGTTCCTACTCTCACAGAAGACTCTCTGTCAAGAGCAGATCCAGGGATTGGGAAGCCTGATCTAGACTCAACTGGCCTCCTGTATCAGCCTCTTCATTGGCTGCATTGAATGCCTTGGGGGATGTCTCTGGCATCGAGGTTGACATCTTTGCGTCCTCATGGAAGTAGATTGCCAAGAAAGAAGGCTTCCCCGACTGGTACCAAAAGACCACAAATGGTCTTTATTGAACAGCAATTGGGTTTGAAGTTTTTTAAAATCTGAAGATTTCCTACTGAAAGTGAACAGGAGCTGGTTTTCAATCTCCCATAACTAATTGGGTGTGTTAAGACATTCTTTTAAACCAAGGAATAGCCTATGTTAAGTATGAAATTCGAAACGTCAGCGTTAAGTTACTGGAGAGCAAAAACTTTGAAAATTTAAACAAAATTTCCATGCAAAGTATTTACCTTTGAACTCTGACTACAGTAAATATGCAGGACTTGATCCTCAGTTGACGTAAATTGGCATAGTTCCATTGGTTTAAAGGAGTTATACCAGTTTAAACAGCATAAGATTTGGCCCAAAAGAGTCACAGATGGAAGGGAGTAGTTTTGGTAAAGTTATGACTCTCCATTTGTACTCTTCAGGAGGAGAAGTATTAGAGGCAAAGCATGTGGAATACGATGAAGCTTCATTTGATTGTGAGGGGGAAAAAATCATGAGATTAGAGGGAAGCACAGAGCCCTTGAAGGAGGCATTCAAGATAATCTGGTTTTTAGATCTTGAGAGGGCATTCCAGACTCCTCTTCTAAACTCTTGGATTCAGGGGGAAAAATGGCCTAAGACTTTTTTGCTTCAGAGAGACTTAGTCAACTCTAGCTGAAACATCTACCTATTACTAATGCTCTATGAAGAAACAGGCTCAAGTTTCCTCAGCCTCCAAATTTCATGGGAATTAATTCTTCTTGGACTTGTGGAAAAGATCTACTCTTCAGGGTTGAGAGGAGGTTGCTCTAGTGGACCTTAAAAGATTAACAGAAATCTCCCCTTCCCTCTGAGATGCAGGAGGATGCTCAAAAGAGTATCAAAACAAGAATTATACTACAATGGAGGTCTGTAGAGTATAACTCTAAGTGGTACATCTGCAGTCGATCTTTTTCCTTTTAAGAGAGAATTTCTTAATTCTAGTTGAAGCAGTGTTCAGTTGAGTGACTTTCCCAAAGTCTAGGTGAGATTAGGGTATGAATTAGAGCAGGGGTCGGCAATCTACGGCACTCGAGCCGATTCTGAGTGGCACGCTGCCTGCCCGGTGAGAGGAGGAGGAGGAGGAGGGGCGGAGGAGCCGGAAAACGCCACGCTGGGGGAAGAAGCGGGGGAGGAGGGAAGCTTGGCTGCCGCAGGACCAAGCTTCTGCCTCCTGCCTCCACAGGGGAGAGTGGGGGAAGGGGGTCCTGGCCCCCCGCCCCAATCAGCCCCCTGCCCTGACCTCAAGTCCCCCCAACACCGAGCCTTCTGCCTTGCACCTCCACACGCACTCCAGACTTATAGAGAGAGACCTTCTAAAAAACGTTAACATGTATTACCAGCA